>NW_019386257.1:0-15396 GCF_000671375.1 Centruroides sculpturatus | reverse complement strand
ATCGACAGAAGGCGAGAAGAGAAAATTTACATACTTAAGTAATAATAGTTCACGAAAATAATAATTTTCGTGAACTATTATTACTTAAGTATGTAAAAATTTATTACATTTCCTGTTGTACGAGGGTTTTACCCAATTCTCGAACCGTGTCAGAGTAAATCTGTGCTATAAAAGTACCGTGTTATACGGGGGATGGTACCAATTCCCGAACCGTGTTAGAGTGAATCCGTGCTATAGAAGTGCCATGTTATACAGGGGTTACCTGTACTTTATTTATTGGATTCTTCACATGTGTGACCTAACAGATTTTAGTTTTTGTTTGCCACTGATAGTTTCATATTTTAATTCAGAAGTTTGAATTCCTTGTCTTCAAAATGATGCATTATTTATTATGTTTTTGAATTGTCATTCAGTGAACAAGTCTGAGTTATGGGAGTTTTAAGTGTCGTTCCATAATATTCTGGGATCACATCACCTGTTATGAAATTTGCAATTTGCAAAAATTGTTTTTTGCAGACTGCTGTGTGACTATTTGCCATTCCAATTGCTAGATGATAAAAGCAATTACAAGGTGAATAAAGTCACTTAGTGAAAAAGACTATCAAAGAACATGAATTGATGTTGGTCCGATAAAATTTTACTGTTAATATATAAAAATAAAGTTGCTTGAGAAACTCATAAAAACTCTTTTTCCTTTTTTTCTGCTTTTTTTCCCTATGTAGTGTTGGTTGTCTTTTCATTTCTGGTTGGAAAATAATAATAATGTGTTTGGCACATGGATTAGCATTTGCTATAAAAAAGCCAGGGTGACCCCTGATACTGTCCAGATAAGAAACAATGATGAACGAGTAAAATAAATATATAATAACTGTTAAAATTGTGGTTAAAAAAAAATGTAGTTAGTTTTAAATTTTAATATATATTTGTCACTCAGAAGTCTGTATACAATGAAAATTTTATAGTACAGTGGTTCCTCGATTTAACAGACTAATTGATGGAAGGTGTCTGCTATTGCTAGAATTGTTTTAAGAACATATATACTGATCACCATGCTCATGAATAATTAGAGTTCCATTTTTAATGTTCATGAAGGATTACTCGGTCCTAAGTGTGAGAATTTGATACTAAATTTGTAAGTTGTTTCAAGACTTTGGTTTTATTAAAACAGCAGTAACATGTGAGCAGCCTACAGCCAAGATTTTCGTATATAAGCTGCAAAAGTGAAAGTTGGTTTACATCTTATCCATGAAAAAGTCAAGTAATTTATATGCTGATTTGTTGATCTAACCTTTTAGTGTGCTCTAACCAGGAATAAAAGTTAAATTTTGATCCAAAGGAAAAATTTATGAGCATTAAGGCGAGCGTCAGACGAGCATGAAAATGCACGGACATTTTTTTTTTTATTCACAGTATTGCAGTTGGGGTCAGATAAGCACTGCTTTTCACAAAGCACAAGTAGTCAGCTTTATTTCAGACGCACATACATCAACACGGATCTCATAGATTGTGAAAGTATTTAAAAACAAAACAAAAAAGACATAGGCAACATTGGATATACCCTTGTGATTATAAAAACAGAAATAAGAAAAAGACAGGCCAAAGTTCAAATGAAGTTTCCCTCAATTATGGCTCCTATGATCATTTTACTTATATCAATGTCCATTTTCAAAATACGCAGGTACCACACACCCTTTAGCAGGAAGGACACTGACCCAGTATTTCCTTAAAACAATACTATGCCTGTTGTTTTTCACACTTTTCTGACAACTGTAGGCTTTGAGTATCTCCCAGCTCTTCATTTCTATCTTGCAAAATGCAAGATAGAAATGATGAGCTGCAATATATCAAAAACCTAGCAGGGCAATTTGGGGTTAATATTAAGGCCAGCAAAACAATAACAGCAAAACAATATAATTATACCAATAAATAAACAACAAATTATACCAGCAAAACAAAAACAGGCAGCAGAGAGCTGAATATAAGAAATAAAGTAGAGGAGTATACAGTGATGGAATACAGGGCCCCGCTAAGCAATGTCTACAAAAGAATTGGAGCAGCAACAAACAAAAAATAATTTACAAAAGGAATCCAACAGTTTATCAAATGTAAAGAGCAGACAAAGATGAAGTTGACCTGAACCTTCTTCCTGGAGTATATAGAATTCCAATAACAGATAAAAGGCGGCAGAAAGAGCTGTTTTACATTGGAGCTACAAGGAGATCGCTTAAAGAAAGACTGACGGAGCATAAAAGAAACATAAGAAATGAGCAGCCAGACACAGCACTAGCAACATACATTTTAGCAGACCCTCCAGAAGTTATAGTGGAATAGGATAAAGCAAGTTTGATACAAAAAATTCACGACAATAAACACCTCAGACAATGCAGAGGCTTGGCATATTTACAAAACCAGTCAAGGGCAAGCAATCAACTTTAGAGAAGCAAGTAAGATATTGGCAGCATGGAGATCAAGTGTAAAGTTCCAACAGGAAAGAACTTTAGCAAAGTGACAGTAACTAGTGAGACAACATTTAGAAAAGCATGCATATTAAGTGTGCAATCTGGCTACAAATGCATTAATGTTTTTGCTTTACTTTTATGGTTGTATTTTTTTATTTTATTTTCATCTATGTATTTGTTGATGTATCTTATCATTTCTTTAATTTTATTTTATTCCCACTTATAATGATAAGCTATTGGCATGAGATTGCGCATTAAAGGTTTTTTAAAAAATGTTCCAAAACACATTTATCGTTAATACAAATCACTCAACATTCGATTTTTGTTTGTTCTTGATAAAGGTCATTAAAGATGACCGAAAACGTTTGAAACTGCTAATAAATTTGGCTGCAATTTATAAGGTTTTTTTGAGTAGTGCAGTCTACAAAGAGATTTTTATTTATAATTTTGGTATTAGAGTATATTGAAAGTAACAAGATGTCAGTTCTTAACCATTTGCAGTGCTAGACAATGTAAAATGTCATTTCCAGCCTAACACCAAGCAATGTTCACTAACTACCAGCACTGCCATCTGTTGAGCTAGTAAGAAACTACTTGTACTTCTTGTAAATTCTGATTGACTGTGGTTATGTATCATATTCTATAGGGTTGTTTTATAATGTGCATTGTATTAGCTGCTCAAATTAAGNATTTTTATTTTAACTTTTGTCTTTATAAATAATTTAAGTGATCACAGTAAGCATATTCTACTTATGATTCCTCTATATCAGAGGTGGCGAATCTATGACACGTGTCCAAAGTGACATGTAATGCATCGTACGATTTCAATTTATCATCTGTATTTTCACTCACCCTTTCGGTTTATCATCCTTTTTCAATCAACTTTTATACACTTAAATAAATTAAACGAGTGTGCTTTGATTAGAATAACATTATTCGAAGTCTAAAACTTTGGCTTGCATAAACATGTTTAAAGCTAAGTATGCTTACTATATGGCACGAGGGCTCAAAAAGATTCGCACCCCTGCCCTATACTGATAATGATAACTAATCAGTTGCATTAAGTGAAGTAAGCAATGCTTTTTTTTCTAATTTACTTCTGGTATGCATGTATAGTGACTAAAAGTAAAGTTCTGTTTTAGGAAAAATATAGCAATAACTTGCTAAAAAGGTGACACAGATCACCTGTACACTCTTTTTTTAAAAAAGTGTGTGGCTATCCAAGCTGGAGATCTAAATTAAAAAATATCAAAATATCTATTTTAAAAATTTGATTTGGATTAAATGCAAAAAATAAGATAATTTTGTCTCAAACATTTTTCTGAAAATGCTTTCATTGACCATCCATGGAGAAGTGACTGCTTCAGTAAGCAACAGGATATACAAATGGGATGGATTATGTGAAAATTTTTTTAGCAATTTCCTACGAGTTAGATGCTGTCACAGGTTATATACATGAGTATATGGTAAGTGCNAGCCTAACACCAAGCAATGTTCACTAACTACCAGCACTGCCATCTGTTGAGCTAGTAAGAAACTACTTGTACTTCTTGTAAATTCTGATTGACTGTGGTTATGTATCATATTCTATAGGGTTGTTTTATAATGTGCATTGTATTAGCTGCTCAAATTAAGGTTATGGCAGTGCACAAAAATACCAGTTTGAGTGACCAGGGAATAAGTGATTTTCTTGAAGGTTTATAGTCACAGATATTGTTATAAACTAAGTAGATTTTACCTGTTGTTGAATAAAAGTTAATAGAAAACATTTTGATAATACAACTGCCATTTTATTATTATTATGTTACCAATCAGGCAACATCAAATTTTTAAAATTATCATCTACCATAATTTTCTGAGTATAATCTGTAAAACTCAATTTGAAACTTGTGAAGTTTTAAATGTTGCAGATTATTTATTTGTCTATCTGCAAAATTTAAGATCAAGAAAATGCTGTTTGATGGGTTCAAAGCTTGCAAATCATTTATAAAATCAAACAAACTAAGCAAAATTAGTACTTTAGTCATTTTCATTGTACATGTTCTATGTTGATTATATCATAGAATTTTTTGTTTCTTTGTGCATTTTCTATTCCTCTCTTGATTAATATTGATAAATTTACTCAACTGCCTGTGTGAAGCAATCTGAGAAAGATATTTTGGTTAAGATTGCATGCACTAATACAGGTATACCTCGACTTACGTCGTTTCGAGTTACGTCGTTCCCGATTATACGTCGTTTGTCAAAAAAGTATATGGAAAAATAAAAATCAAGTTTAACTCATTTTATTCGACTTTACGTCTGTCCGCCACAAATATTGAAGTCGTAATATCACTAGAAAAGCGTTTAAAGCACATAAAATCACATTAAAATATATACATTTACAAGTATGTACTGTATTTACAGTNGTATCAAAAAAAAAAAAATTGTTAAACAAAGCATTTTGTAATGTAGAAAGTTTGAAAAAAATATTCATTTTTCTGCTCTTAATTGTAAACAAATTGTACATTTTCACAAATGATCCTTATGAAAGAAAAAGATCACAGATTACAACTTTTATAAATAAACCATCATTGATTCCTTGGAGTTTGTCGTCTTCATTTTAATTTAATTCCTTAGTTTTTAGAAATTAATTTAGAATAATAATAATAATAATAAAATCATTAAAATTCTCCGAATAAATAGTTTAAGCTTATAATTAGATTTAGAATCCATATTATTAATTAATAATTAACTATAATTATAACATACTTAAATTAAATAATTAGAGTTGTGATTTCAATAGTAATTAATTACAGTTGACCCCCCCTATAACACTGTTGATAATTCCGTTTTATATGAATTCCATGTACGAGTCACTTAGATTTTATAAATACGTGAGCCATTCACAGCCTGGCACACACATTTATAAAATCTAAGTGACTTGTATAACATGGAATTCATATAAAATGGAATTATCAACAGTGTTATAGGGGGGTTGACTGTACAATAATGATGTAATTTAATAATAATTTAAAATCCTTTAAATTACTATTAAAATTATGTACATTACAGAATTAATTATTGTAATTAAAACTTAGGATTTATATATTAATAATAAAGTAAAATAAAGATTATATTTTATAATTTTTAAGTACATTACTAAGTATAATAATAATTCGAGGAATTTAAATTATTAGTTAATTATTATAATTAAGTATCATTAAACATATCAGTATTTATTCATTAATAAATTAATTCTAGAATTGTTGCCATTTATAATTAAGTTCAAACTTTTAATTAACTCATTTTACATGTAATTATAATTAAAAAAATAAATTAAAGTAATTAAAATTTATTTAAATCCAAACTTCATTCAAATTAAACACTTTTTTAACCTTAAAAAAATTTAAAACAACAATAAAGATGATTAGCCATTTAATTTTAACAATATATAAATTAATTTCCATTAATTAAAATTAATCCAGTTTTTCCATCATTATCATCATCATCATTTAATGTCTTATTCAAAGTTATAGCTTTCAACACAATTTAAAAAAAAAAGTATACAACAAAACATTATTAAAGCTAATTAAAGATGATGTAAGTTACTTAACAACTTAATTATTTTGATTTAAAAATTAATAATAATGTGGCCATATTGTTTTTTTTTGGAAGTTAAGCGATTGTAATTTTTAAAAATGCAAAAAGATAAATGGTAGAGATGGATGTTAGAACATTTTCCATGTTGGAGGGTCATTGCTAGACCTCGTGATCTTTTCAAGTAATCAATCATTCTTGTCAGAGACAGCGCGATCTTCCAGCCGCTGCCTGCAGTCAAGTGAATCATAATTACTGTCCTGTACAGCACGAAAAGAAAAAAAAAGGAGGAGGAGGAGGAGGGAGGAAAGAAGGAAGGAGAAAAAAATAAATAAAAAGAGAATTCCTTTCGCTTCTGGTTTGTTCATCCGTCGGTGTATAGGAACTCTAAATCCTCCTTCGGCAGTGTTGGATAAAACTTCGTAAAGATAGTTTTTTCTCCCCCCTCCTCATTATTAGTATGGAGCTTAGTCCGGGAGATTTATCAATGTCAGATAACGGACGGATGTTGCTTTTCATTAAGGAGAACTTTCAACCAAAAACTTTACTTTCTCCTCCTCCTCCTTCCTCGTGCGGTTTTCTTGTTAAATTACTAAAATTAGACACTTTTAGATACATTCGGCACGGTTTTCCGCATCGTCTTCTAATTATACACGGGGGAAAAAATCGAGTAAATACAAGTTAGAGAGGAAATTGACCGGAATATCGATAAACGCCACGAGGGGAGGAAACGTCGCTTTTCAAGGTCGTAGTTCATCCGTCAGAGCTTTTATTATTATTATCCCCTTTTAACGCGAAAGTTTAGCGTTTTATTTTTTCCTCGAAAAAAAAAAACGGGTCAAAATCCTTCGATTTAAGATGCACTTCACGATTTCCTCCAGACGGCACTTATCCGAAATGCCGACTCTAATTAGGGGAAAAAAGAAATTCACTTTATAATGCGCATCTTAAAGGCATAATTTTTAATTAGGGAATTTTAATTGCGTTCTTAGAAAATAAAAAAAAANGGTTATGTATCATATTCTATAGGGTTGTTTTATAATGTGCATTGTATTAGCTGCTCAAATTAAGATTATGGCAGTGCACAAAAATACCAGTTTGAGTGACCAGGGAATAAGTGATTTTCTTGAAGGTTTACAAGGATTCTAGTGGTAAAAACGAATTTAGTGATGAAGGCAGAGACCAAAATACAACTACACATGATGTCAGTGATTCGTCTAGTAATGAAGCAAGTATTATTTCTGAAAGTGTTGTTGAAGAAGAAGGTGGTTTGTCCAAGTGGAAGCTATACACAGAAAATTAAAAATGATTTTGAATGTTTTTGGTTTATAGTGACAAATAGTGGTGGTCCGGTGGTCCATAGTGTAATAGGTCACCAAATAATGAATTTGTGTAATACAACTGGAAGTGGCATGATGATTTAGTAGTATAAATTGTGAATGAAACAAACTTTCAAAGAAAAAATGTAAGAAGCGACTCTACTGAAAAATTACTCAGTTTGGAATGATTGGAAGAAATGAAAACTTGGTTGGTGAGCTATTGAATATGGGACTAAACGTGATAAAAAAAATTGTACTCCTCTGAGAACTGGTTGGATAAAGTCTCATTCTTCAAAGACATTTTTCTTGTCAGATTTCTCCAGCTCTATTGGTGCTTACATTTATCACCATCTTCTCCACAACAAACTCAAGGTATACACAGTTAGGTAGCAGTAAAGTGCAAAACTGTTGTCATCAATATATTTAACAAATATTGTGAATGTTTTGTTCCTTCTCAAGACATTGAACCCTACAGTGCTTTTATGATGGCAAAGACCAAATACAATTCAAGTGGTACAACCGTAAGAAACTCACAAAATGGGGCTTGTGAATTTGTGTGTTGGCAGTATGGAAGAATAGCAGAAACATAGGTTTTTGCTATTCTTCCATACTTTGAGAAGTGCAACCAGACCTTCTCCCATTAACAAGTAGGATTATGCTGTGTCTTATAAAGATGTTGCTTCCAATGATAAGTAGGTGTATTTACTGATTGTTTTTCTTAAGTCCTGTATAAAAGCTTTCATCTCACAGGCACAGTTACGACCAACACAAAGGGTCTACCAAATGAAATGAAGAAACCAAAAGAAATGGATAAGTGTGCTATCAAAAAGATGACAAAATTACATTTCTTGCTTTCAAAGCAAGCAAGTTGTTACAATGTGTAGTATAAATTGTGTACATTACAGTACAGTACATACTGTAATGTACAGTACAACTCAACTTCATTTTTTTTCATAGTTTGGACAAGCTGTCAATTTTTAAAAATCTATAATATGTGATTATACTACTAATATTGATGTTGTAGACAGAGCAAACCATTATATTTCCAACTATCCATTTGCAAGGAAGTCTCTGAAGTGGTGGAGAAAGCTATTTTTTTGGCTAATTGAAGTGTCTGTAGTAAACAGCTACATATTGTATTCCCTTGATACAAAAAAAAATGGGGAAAGTTTGTCCCCAATTAAAAAAAATTGATCAGGCAGCTGGCAGGCAATGTGTGAAACAGGAATGGAAGAGAATGGGGAGACCTTCAACTACAGATAAGAGGAAAGGCTAAACAGAAGACCCATTTCATCATGAAACTTGAGAGAAGGCACACATACTGTGCTGTCTGTAGTGATAGAAAAGACAGTTTATTACAATGAAACATGCTCCTGTGAGAATCGAATGGGAAAGGGAAACAACTCCAGGATAACTTCATCAGCAGCTAGTGTATGTCGATTTTCTGGCCCGAGAGAGTTTCAACTTATGCTTTCTCAGTGTCAGAAGTGACACATTTCCTGTGATCTTTTGACGCTTTCAAGGTATTTGCTGCTTTAATATACCAAGGAATGGTCTATTCTAGCAGTCGTTGCCTGTTCCTCCAGTCTTCGGATTAGTGTCTGTGCCTCATCTTGCCGCTGGGATCACCGAGTATTTCACCTACCTTTACACTGAGGACTATCAGACACACTTTGAAGACTAGCTGTACCAAGAACTTTGTGTTCCTCCCATGATTAAGGTATCAAACTTTGTGAACTCTCTCTCTCCATGATGATAGTGCATATAACCACAAATATTATGGTTTATTCAACTAAGTGACATCTTGTAAAAATTTTTGTGCCATCTAATAAATGTTTAAGTAAAGTAGACTGCATCGAGTGATTTCTTCCAACTGATTCTCATCATTTTCTACTTCATCCTCTTACCCCTAGTCTCACATATAAGACTGCTTAATTAATGAAGCTATGTTAAAATGAAACATTTTATAGTTAAAAAACCAAATGTACATTATTTCAGATGTATGTAAATGTTTATATACAGAATTTGTAAATGTCCTGTAGTCTATCATTTGATCATTCTCTAACACAGCTAGACTTGTTGCAACTTGCATTGTTATTTATATTCTGAGTATTTTTGAAATGATTAACAGTGCATTGACCCTGTCCCAAGTGGAACATGAGAATATTGATTATCATACTATTAAATTTTCTGTAAAACTTAATGAAAATGCAATAGAAACATAAAAATTGTAACTTTTTATCGTGAGTTTGTGTTAATGATGTACTGACAGATCTCAATGAAGAAAATTTCCAAAAGTGTAAGGATCAGTGGAGATGGTATATTACTTCTGAAGATGATACTGTAAATTAACTGCATGTAGACTGATATCAATGAGAAATTTGCAGTTAAATTATTTTCATTGCTGATCTTTTTATAAGATATCAGTTTTTCAGAATTCATACTTACTGTTTTTTAATGTATAATCTAATGCTTCTTCCCCTGGATTCCTTTCATATAAAGTAAATAACAACTTTTAATATCTGTTGAATTAAATGAAATGTATCTGTTTCATAAATTTCAAATATTTGCTATGCTACTTTAAATATAACAATATATTGAAGTTAAGTTTTAAAATCAAATCAATGACAACTAATACAATTTTGTGATATATTTCTATTATTAAAAACACGTAATATATCGGGTGGAGCAAAATCAATTTACCAAAAGTGCATGATTGTAATAAACTGATATATCTTTAGAATAATGAATCATGTTTTTGAAATTTACTTATTATCTTTAATAATATAAGTAGACAATTGTCTTTGTTATTTAGTCACAAGATTCAGTAACTAAACAATAACTTCATGACCTTTGCCAATATCCTATCCAGACTCCCTGTTTAGTATAATTACCAGATTTACATCCCAAGTAATTGAGGTTTTTAAAAAATATATGGATACAATCCCTTAGGAGCACTTATGGTAAAATGACACTTGCTCTACTTCTATAAATAAAGTGTTTAAAAAATTTTGGGGTTTAATTATTCAAAAAATAAAAAATAGTTCTAAAAAGAGGATGTTATTGACAGTACAAAACTGTTTAAACAAGGTTGTTTCAGTCTTGCAGTATGATGTTTGATATATATTAAAGCCTAAACCAGAAGAAAATATCTATAAATTAATTAACTTTTGTATTTCAAACATGTAGTTATAGAACTAAAGCAACATCCTGTTTTTAATGGAATCTATTTTTTATCCATAGAAATAATGGATTGATGATGATGATGATCAAATAAATAATCATAAAAATTATTTTACTATTTACACAGGTAAACAGGAAACAAAAATATCTTCCTTGGCCTATATTACACACATTTGAGTCATGAATACTATAGAAAAAATTTCAAGAAATTTTTAGAAGATTCTTCTGTGAAATCACTTTTTGTGATTTACATATTGTAATCATGCAGAACGGAACATATCCTTGGGTTACATCCTCGTCGCTGAGTCAGAAAAGCTGGCCACCTGGCTATCAGGCAAGCTTGACTGACTTATTTCTGAAAAAGAATCCTCTACATTTTCGAACAGGAATCTCACAGCTAGCAGCAGCTTCTAGTTACATTGAGAAAATGTCAAGTTTAAGTGATAACGTCTCTCAGAAATGTCCCCATCCAGATTCAAAGGACAAACCTTATCCATGTGATATTTGTCAACAGTATTTTACTCTGTGTAACAATCTCAGAACGGACTGTACTTCTAACAATAATACGCCCGTTAGTACTTCCATTAGTACATCGACTCCTCAAGAAAGAAAACCGATGAGTATAATTCCGAGTCTTTCGGAAAGATCGCCGCAGTCCGTTACAACTAACTCTTCGGGAATCCAACGCAATCGACCACCTTCAACAAAACAGTTTCCCTGTCAGGTATGTCAGAAGTACTTCACCCAGAAAGGTAATTTGAAAACCCATATGATGATTCATACGGGTGAAAAACCTTATTCATGTCAAGTATGTGGTAAATGTTTCACTCAAAAAGGAAATGTAGATACTCATATGAAAATTCATACTGGCGAAAAAGACTTTGGTTGTGATACTTGCGGTAAGCGATTCACACAGAAAGGTAATTTGAAAACCCACGTGAGAAGTGTTCACACTAAGGAGAAGCCATTTGCTTGTGGTGTCTGTGGGAAATGTTTTTCCCAGAAGGGTAATATGCAAACCCACATGAGAACGCACAATAAAGATGACAGATTTCCTTGCACTCTTTGTGGTAAGACATTTTCACAAAAAGGTAATCTAAAAACACACATGCAACGACATACAGGTCAGCTGCCATCCAGAAGATCATACGGATCTCGTAGTTCCTCAAAGCGTTCCTCTGAAAATTTACATACGTCTCAAGCATCTTCCCGCTTTTCTTCATTTAACACTCATCCATCCACTAGACAGTCTTCTCCTATTCATTCTGACACTCCCCCAAAGTCTGCAATCAAATTACCATTAGACATACCAAATTCAAGAAGTGGTCTTTCGTTATCATATAATGTGGAGTCACAGTTGGACTGCAAGCCTCATTTAACTCCACCGCATCATAATATGTCACCTCATCAGTCAGACATTTCTAGCCCTTCTCCTGGTGGTGATTTAACCCCTCCATCCTCTCTCCATAAATCACAACAGGCCCACATTTCTCAACAAACTAATCATCTCTCTTTAGAAGCTTTGTCGCAAGTACATATGCATGCCACTAATGCTCATCATACTCGTATTCCCAGTCCCGCACCACTGTCGAACACTTCGATTCCGCTCTCCACTTCAGAATCGGATTCTCGTCCATTTTATTCTGCACCTCCGACACCCGTACCTGGTGCTACAAGGTGGTTGCCACACGCAGCTGCGAGACATTACGAGTCTTTTCAGCCACATTCTGGTTTAAGTTCCTATAATGTTATGTCACAACATACTAATCCATTATCACAATTGTCACTATTTGCATCTAATTCTATGTCCCATCATTTATTAAGTAATCAGCAGTCGGAATCTGAAAAACAACCCCCTCCCTCTCATACTTCTCATTCACAAATTCACGATTCGCATTTTCATAATTCTAGAAATCCAGATTTTTCTCAATTACTGGATTGAATTTGTTTTAAAATAATTTTTAAGATTATATCCCATTACGATATTATAGCGATTTATAAGATATTATATCAAGTATATATCAGTTTATTCTGCTTTTTTTAAATAAAGCTCAAGACGATTTATCTAGTTACAAGCACATTATATTTCCAATTCGACATCTGAAGTTGAAGTACAATCATTTGGCAGCTACGAGCGGTCCCCTCTTTTTAACGCAGTTTGTCGACGATATTTTTCTCTCGTATATATTAAATCTTTAATATTAAAATATACAAGATAAATCCTTTACCTGTTATATTAAACAAATCTTTCTTTGGTTGTTAAAACAACCTGAAAAATAAAATGTTCAATTTTTTTTTCTAAAGACATTTATATATATATGTAACGTGATTGTTTTATATTTACCTTTTTCTGTCCGAGTTTTTTGTCCGTTCTTTCATAAGTTCCTATTAAGGAATATCAATATAGCTCAAAGATGTATATGTTACTGTACAGAACATTTTTCTCCCATTTGGACAGGGTTTAAAAAAATAGTTTAGGATGGGAAAAGTAGATTAAATATAGCCAATATTTCTTAGCTCTTGCACAGTAACAACTGATGTGCTCAAAATAATTCTAGTACTTTCATATTAATAGTTGAATAATCATCATTTTACTGATGTTAAATATTTAAAAGTATCCAATTAGTACTAATAATACTACTATACTACTACTACTACTACTACACAGAATTACCTGGTAGCAGATTTTTCAAGCAGTAATAAATGTAATTTTACATTTTTAAATGATCTGCAGTCTAGAATTCTCAGTTTAGTATTACTTGTATGTGATGTGAGTGTATTAGGAGGAAAAATAAAATAAAAAACATTTTTGAATTTCTTAGTGAAGGTCTCAGGGCATCAAAGCCTTTTTTTAGAATAGCCCAAGAGGCGCAAATGATTAGAAAAAAATATGCAAAACTTGCATTTTGTCACTGACTTTGCAAATACTAAACACTAAGCCCGACAGCATCGTTTGCAAATTCATTAGGGATGCCATTTTGCGAGGGCCAAATTTTACCAAATATTAGTTCCTGCCCATCTCATCCCTACATTAAATACTCTTTTAAAAAAAAATATATATATATATATATATATTCCATTGTACAGGTTGCTGTACAGCTAGAAAAACGAATTTTGTGCTTAAGTGCACAGTTTTGAGTCAGAATAATGTTCCTTTTTACTTTTTTTTTTTTAATTGTTTTGTAGAAAATATTGTAGAATATTCCATACGTGTGCTTAAAAATTCGCTGCTTACAATCTTTAATAATATGCGAGCGGATATTTTATCAGAATTGTCGGATCTGTCGTCGGTGGTATCGAGATTGTATTTTTAATCGGATTTTATCGACAGTAAGTTTAGAAGAGCATAACTTTGTTAAATTTTATGTTTTTTTTACCTAGTGCCGCTTGTTAAATTTTATGTTTTTTTTTTTTACCTAGTGCTGCTTTTATTGCAATAGGGCCATGCTTTTTTAATTTTATTTTTTGTTGTTGCTGCTGAAATTCAGTGAAATTATCATATCTGTAATTTGGATTGTAACCAGTTTTTGATATACATATATATATATAAATATATAAAAAGAAAAACAAGAGAAAAATTGTTAATAGTGAGAACTGGAAAATTTGTTTGCTGTTTTTTTGTACAGTAGGTTACTTGTTATATACAAAGTATTTCCAGGAAAAAATAATCATGTGTTTTGTTAAACATGGTAAAACCATGTAAAATATAGTGTTTNTTTTTTTTTTTTTTTTTATATATTGTCGAGGAGCACGGTCGTTAACCAAAGTAATCGTGAGCACGTTTCGGTGGAACGTCCGCACCGCAGAAGATGACGCGCCGTACGGATTTCATCTTACGGCGAACGTTAAATACCGTACCGGACGAAACACATCAAATGTTAGTCATTACGGCAATATGCTCTTCGTATATTCGTCAAAACAAAGTTTTTCGTAATTTTATTCAGGGTTGTTTACGGCATTGTTAATCAAATTGAACGGTTGCGTGTTGCATTTATGTTGTTCCCAATTACGTGCACTTGTTAGTGAATGCTGTGCAAAAATTTAAAAAAAAAAGAAAAAAAAAAGCTTCCGCTTAGTCATTTTTTACCTGTTTGTTTTTTAAGTTTTTAACAATTCTTGTGCCAGCAAAACTTTCGTTTTATGCGATGCTAATTATTAGCGTCCGGAACAGATGCAATTTTGAATAAATCGTGCTTCGAAGCATACGCATTATGGCGCTTCTTGGCTTTTTTTTACATACGCACGAAAGTCAGTCTATTTGACGATCGAGCACGTTTATAACTATATATAAAAAAAAAGCATTTGTGATGAATTCTCGCTTGCAATGATTGTGCAATTTAAAAATATTTTACCGCAGAATGTCATTTATTTTAGAAATGGTATTTTGCATAGATTTGTACGAAGTACTTTTTATTGTTTGTTTTTTTTAAATGAATGTTCCTTTGTAAAAGAGAAGGTAATGAAAACTACGTTGGATATTATCCACTCGCCAGCAATATTATATACGTTAACTACTATTATTATTATTTTTAATTGTTAAATTATGGCTTCCGCTATTAATTGTGATTGTTTATTCGGTTTTTTTTAAACTGGAGTTACTATTGTAACTTTATTACTGCAAAGTATACAAAAAAAAAAAAAATTGTTAAACAAAGCATTTTGTAATGTAGAAAGTTTGAAAAAAATATTCATTTTTCTGCTCTTAATTGTAAACAAATTGTACATTTTCACAAATGATCCTTATGAAAGAAAAAGATCACAGATTACAACTTTTATAAATAAACCATCATTGATTCCTTGGAGTTTGTCGTCTTCATTTTAATTTAATTCCTTAGTTTTTAGAAATTAATTTAGAA
>NW_019386256.1:67555-72009 GCF_000671375.1 Centruroides sculpturatus | reverse complement strand
GATATATTTTAGTTTCCGTGACGATGTAAAAACAAGTGGAATTTGTACAAATTTTTATTAGGCTTTTTTTTTTGTAGGTTTAGAGTACACAAATGTTGGCTTTAGAGATAGATTTGTAATGTTTTTATTGTAAAATCTGAAGTAGTTTGCGTAACTTGTGCTGCGTGAGCGATTTATAAATAGTTCTTTATATATTGTAAAGGTCGTTTTGACATTTCTGTAAGGTGTCCAAAGCGATCTCACGTATCCCCAAAAAGAACCTCTTCCTGTTATTAACAACGTAGCTTAAAGGGATTTTTCGAGTGAGAATAGGGAATTTTTTCAAATATCATTTCGAACAATTTAGGGATTTAAACGTTTAAATCCGTTATTTGGGGATTTTTTAAAAACCCTTTCGTAACTCGTACGATAACATAAATTCCCTACTAAATAATTTATGATGGATTCAAATTATCAAAAATTATAATTATTATTTATACGTATAGGTTTTGTAATGCGTATTTATTGCGTTTGTTTCGTAAATAAATAAACGAAAGCGGTTTATGGTGTTTTAATCGGTTGTCAAGGTTACCTGGGGTAAAAATCCAGCAAACATTTATTAATTCTGATATTTTTATACTTTTGATTCGTCCTCCCGTATTGTTTTAAAGTAATATCGTTACTAAATTTTGCATTAGTTTAGCTATTAGTTGATATTTTTCTACTTAATTAATCATTTCCATTAACTTAGGGATTTTTTTTACGTAAACATAGAATCATTCATCCTTGGGGCGACCGAAAGTTCCCTGATTAATTTTTAAATATTAATGATGATAAAAGCAAATATGTCTAATTATTGACAATTTAATACATTTATATTGATCATAACGCGGAATTTACCTGCGTAATCAATATTAATATTGCGTAAGTAATCAATTTTTATCAACATTTTAATAGCAATTTATTTCCCTGCATTTTCTTTTACTTAGGGATTTTTTATTCCCTTAAAATAAATTGATTCGCGACTTTACACGAAAATCAGATTATGTATGACATCAACTTTAGTGAATTTTTAAAAATATAAAATATTAACCAAAATTCATTAAATTATTAAATTCTTTTTATAAAAAATTATTATTAAAATATTACATTTGTCCTTGATTTTTCAATAAATAAAAGTTTATCAAAGCTTAGATTTATATTAATTAAATTCGTGTTTAAAATACGTAATTAAGTCTTCGAAGCATTAATTTATTGTTATAAAAATGCCTCATTTTATTTAATTAAACTGCATAAACAAGTCGTTAATCATACAAAAATTTCCTCTTATTTTTTTTAATTGATAATTATAACAAAATATCCTTAATTAGGGATATATCCCCAATCATTACGTAAACAAAGTTTTTAAAAAAATAAAATAAAAAATGTTTTTTAATTAAAATTAATGTTCGCTTTAATCGATTTAATATTTAAATTAAATCTGAATTAATGAATATACTTTTAACTTATATATAACAAAGTATTGATTCATAACCTATACAAAATATACCTATTTTTTATTATAACATAGACGATGTTTAATTTTATTATTATTGTTATTCGCTAATAGTTTTTAAGATTTAAAAAAAAACAATTTTAATTGTGATTTTTAAATCACTTTTAAGAGGATGCAAACGAATTTTACGTTTTTTTAGTAGGGAAATTTCCCTATATTTATGAAAACAAATGATTTCGTAACGATGACGTTATCCTCCACATCACGTGACCTGTCATGGTTACACAGAATTTCACGTTTCTCTTATTACTCTCGATCTGAATTCCATTCCGAAGTGTTCAGCCATCGAAATCGTTGTATTAATAATTCATAAGCTTTAAAATAATGGATATTAGTGATAAAGATGCGCATAGAATCCTGGAATTAACAGAAAGTATGTTGTTTTGTTGTTGTTATTGCTTTTAATCGTGCATTGCTTATGATCAATAGCATAAGATTCGTGCTTCTCCGTTAATTGTCAATTTCACCATATGTTTTTGTACGGAGAATCAGAACTAAACATTTAATCTAAACAACTGTAACAGTAACTTGCCCTGTTTATGCTTGTTATCAACATATTTTACATTAGATATAACTAGTGATATTTTAATTTTATAGGTTTTATACTTATTATTAACTTTTCAAACTTCCGTTTTTTTTTTTTTTAATGGGGAAGAAACGACTTAAATAGTCATCGTTATATTGCGAATTTTCCTTCTATAAATTACATTCTATATATAACAAATTTAAATACAAATGAAAGGATGAACATTACACAAAAACAAACTCAAATTCATAATAAAAGATGAAACATAGTATAATTACATTGTGTAAATACACAATGAGGAGTCAAATATGTAAAAATGTATAGGAAGATTACTCCTTCGACCAAGGGCAATCTACAAATTGGTATCTTTTTCTCCACCATGTATTTCTCAGCCATTCGCGTTCGGACACCTGTCTGTCTTTAGTCGTTCTTGGCTTATGTAACAGTATTGGTGTGCGAATTTTAATATTTAAGAGATTTGTTGCAATAATGTAGTATTATCTAAACTGCCAGAAACGTTTCCTTTTATGTGGTGATAAGATAAGAAAAAAAAATGCACACATTATACACTTAAATAAACTTTTCAAAAAATTTGATACGTAATTGAATTAAATTTCAAAAATATATGTTTTATATTCAAATTTAACAATGTGACGGATGAAATCTTTAATTATTTTTCGAACGTACCATAAACGTTTATGACAAAACTGCTGCGAACTGGTAATTTTATGTTTGTCTTAATTTTAGTCACTGTTTTATATACAGATGACCGTCACGTTTGAAGCTTATTATGGAAATTTGGTTTCTTAAGTGGCATATTTTTGTTTATGTTCGAAAAATTGTTTATGTAATGCATATTGCATAACATCGGCTATATGTGCTCCTGGATTGTAAAGTTTGTTCTGTTTTTAACGTAGAGTAGGTTCTATGTTATAAATCTAATAGTAATAATTTATATATTTTAACAGTTAGTGTCATATCTAATATAGGACATCATGTCAGATTAAACAAGATAATAACTGACAACAGATTTAATAGTATCATTTACAGTTATGGTAATTTTCATTTTAGCTTTTTAGTATTTGTAAATATAATAAAATATAACTTATGATATAATGTGTAACAATAATATCTGATGTTATCCATTTGATACCTAAGTGATCAAATATACTTTGGCACACATAAATATACTATTGGCACATATATAAAACAGTAATACAATATAATTACTCTAATGCTTACTGTCGTTGTAAGAATTTGTAAATTTTAAATTTTTGTTGAAGAATGAGTCTAAATGTTTTCGAGATTTGCAGCAATATGTTGTCATACAGTTTTTACACGTTTTAGCAATTATTGTAAAATATATTTTTTTATTTTTCAATCCACAGATAAGATTATTTTTATTAATATGTTTTATTTTATACAAAGAGCAATAGATTTAGTTTTTAGTGGATTAATTTTTTAATTCATCAGATTACCACAAATATTTAATTTCTTTAATCAGTTATTTTAAAATTTAAATTGTTTGATTACTTCCTCATATTTAAAATTAAATTAAAGAAAAGAATGATATCAATGTGATGAATATTTGAATATTCTTATTAAATATCAGTATTATAGTTGTTGTTATCTTCTTGCACAAAGAAATGTTGTAAACTTTTGGTTGGAATTTTATAATTATTAAGTGGCTTATTTTAATTAATGCTTGTTATTTGATTTGATATGCTTGTTTGGTTTGTTTACAAGTCAATTTGCATTTAAATCAAAACAGAATATTTATAAAATTCTAAATTGTTGTTTCTGGGCAAGCACGTTGGCATTTTATACAAAAATGAAACTATCGTGTTTATAATATGCTTTAAATCAGTTGTTTCCAACCTTTTTTGACTTGTGTACTCTCTTGGCAGCCCATTTTCCTAAGTTTTTTCCCATTTTGCATTTTTGCTAATTTTATTTCATGTGTTCAACAAACAGTGGTGCCTCGGTCAATTATACAGCAGTGTACAATTAGATATAAAAATAGGTTTTTTTAAAGTGAAAATTGTTGCAGATAGGACACAGATAAATACAGTGGTACCTCAGGATACGAACGCCCCAGCATACGAAATTTTCAGGATACGACATGAAATTCGAAGATATTTTTGCTTCACGATACGAACAAAAACTCACCATACGACGTTACATTAGTTCGCATTTTTCATTTGTTTTCCTTACTACAGTTATTTTTTTTAAATGTATTACTTGGCTTTAATTTGAGTATGTTTTTCGCGTTGGAACAAATTATTTGGTTTTACATGTAATTGTATGGGAAAAGTTGATTCACCTTACGACATTTTCATGATACGATCTCAGTTTCGGAACGGATTAATTTCGTATCCTGAGGTACCACTGTAT
>NW_019386256.1:0-63845 GCF_000671375.1 Centruroides sculpturatus | reverse complement strand
GAACATATTTTTGCTCCACGATACGAACAAAAACTCACCATACGACGTTACATTAGTTCGCATTTTTCATTTGTTTTTCTTACTACAGTTATTTTTTTAAATGTATTACTTGGCTTTAATTTGAGTATGTTTTTCGCGTTGGAACAAATTATTTGGTTTTACATGTAATTGTATGGGAAAAGTTGATTCACCTTACGACATTTTCATGATACGATCTCAGTTTCGGAACGGATTAATTTCGTATCCTGAGGTACCACTGTATAATAAAATTACAATTACATTTTATTTAAAACTAAGCATCCAGTGCCGTGACATTCCCAAAGGCTTCAATGTAGCATCAGAATATTCTTATAGTACGTCTGTCATTATTAATTTTTTTTTTTTTTTTGCATATCCCTGGAGTACGTGTATCCCTGGTTGGGGATCGCTGCTTTAAATGATAAATTCAAGATATTTATAACTATATTATGAAATTTTGTTTAATTATTAAATTTTTTATTAGCTACATGCATAATACATTGTTATAAATTCTCTTTTGATTAGTAAGTTAATATATTTGTGTGAATTGTTAATTATTAATATTAATTTAATAAGCTTTTGAAACAGAAACAAAACTGTTTTATAGAATACAATTTTTATCGTTGCTGCACTTGGAATGGCATTGTTATGGATGCAGAATGCTTTCATATTGATGTACTCTAAAAATATCTATGTACAGACAATGTTGTTATATAAGCACTCTTGTTGTAATCATTATAAAATCAACTTAATAAGAAAACTTATGAAACAATTTCTTTATTTATCAGTATTAATTTCAGAAAGACATTTTTAATTGAATTATTTGGAGTTATCTATTCTGTTCTGCAGGGTAACCCTAGAGAAGGTAGTGTGCCAAGTTAGGATATCTGATCATTCTTGTTCTCTGGTTGGGAATATTTGCTATTAGTGTTCATAAAAACTAGATGTCTATTAAGCCCAAATAGAACATTTCCAAATTGGCTTCACTATATATTAGATGTAATAAGATGATAAATGAATCACTAGCATTTAAGATGAATGAAAGTTAGGGATAATTTGGTTCTTTTAAGCACGAAGCTATTTTAAAGTCATTTATGGATGATCTAAGCTAATTAATTGGCAAGTGAATCACTATAATAAAGGATGGCTGTTTTTAGAACAGACTTTACTAATCACAAATCTTCTAATCTTCTAATTTATTGATTTAAATGTTGAACATAATCAGTGACTTTATTAAATTTACTTTGAATTATTTATAAACGAATTTTCAAGATTATATGTATTTAATAGCTACAAAATATAACTATATTTTTAATTTTTAATAAAGTAATAATATAATTTTATTTTATTTATGTATAATCATTAAAGCTGTTTAAACAATTGGCTAACTTATTTGAATTTATTTTTAATTTTTTTATGGATATTTATAAAAATACATTACAAAGTCTTCTGATTATTTTATATGCTATATGTTGCCATGTTTTGTTAATTAACTAATTCCCATTAGATATAGCAATCTGCATTGCAGTCACATATAATATGTTGCACTTTCCTTTGTTTTTCTCATGGGGATATAGTTTAATATATAAATTCTCTTCTATATATTGCATTACATTATGATAGAATCATTTTCAGTTTGTTCGTCTTTTGATATTATAACTTACAACATTTTATGGCTCATGCATTTGCCTTCTCGTGGTAGTTAAAAATGTTTGAAAGGTATGATACATTTTATTTATTTCCCATATTTTAAAATTTCTTTATCTCGTTTTGTTTATGTAATTGTGATTTATAGAGAGATAGATAATTTTAAAAAAATATTTTAAAGCAAAGAAACAAAAACATAAAGAAAACTTTGAGAATCTCTACTGAAGCAAAGTATATTATTATGTTTAAAATACTTAATACATTTTGTGTGAATTATTATCAAATTTCAGAACAACAATTACACTATATAAAATAACTAAAAAAATACAAATTTAATGGTGAGACAAAATATACAATTTTTTTAATATTTTCTCACGGATTGATTTATCATCAGTGAGAAAATTGAGATCTCGTCTCTTCAGTGATCTGTTGTAGCTTTAAAATACTAACAAATTCTGTTAAAAATTCCTCTGAATCGATTTTTTTATAAATAATAAAATGTAGAATATAAAGTAAACAGTATTTTCGCAGAAGAAATTCGTATTATAAACACAAGAAATCTTGTAATGATACCATAAGTTGTAGAAGTTGCTTTCTTAATCTGTTAAAATATTATTCTTTGTGGTTTTATGAAGAAAAAAGTAATTTGGAAATACTGACATGAAAAGCTTTTTACTTATTCTTTATATTTGTTCTTGATATGCATATTTATGAAAAATTAATGGAAGGAAATTTCGTTCTTTGAAATAATCATTTAAATGTTTATTTTGAATGATTAATTGAATGTATAAGTTAAATGATTTTTTGACATTAAAAATTGAAATATTTGTACAATAGTCTATAATTAAAGAAAAACAATTTTATAAATCGGGTCTGAGAGATTTTAAAAATTATTTTTAATTAATTAATGTCTGAAATCTCTGTATGAATTGGTACCATTCTATACATCATAAGAAGAAAATATATCTATATAAGGTAACCAAAATTTAGTTAACGGAGAAATGTTTACAAATCTTCATTAGGACCATCTTTAGTTTGCAGTAACATTCAAAATTAATGAAGGATATACATGGTGTTATTGAAGGTTTCCAATATTCAAAATTATTCAATACAATCATTTTTAATAATTATACTGAATACTTTATTGAATTTGAATTTTTTTATGAGTGGAGATGCTACATATAATTATATGTTTGTTTTCTTGTGAAGTTCTAGTATGACTATAAATGATAAATAATAAGTATTTAATTGCATGATTACTTAGAAATAATAAATATGAAGTAGTCTGTGTTTCATTATTCTAAGTTCAACTTTAATTAGAAATGATATGGTGATCTTCAGATTGGTGCCTTTGAAAAAAGAGACTTTTGAAACATTACTTCCTGTATTATAGATAATGTGAAAAGCATTATAAATTCATATTAATAATTCATTAAAAATAACATTATAAATTCATATTTATGCTTTTTTAAATATTATATATGCAAATGATTTTAATACACTAATACACAAAATAAAAACTTAAATAAAAATATATAAAAACTCATGTTGATATTTATTTTACAAATATTGACAAGTAAATATAATTTTCACTCAAATATTTATTTATTAGGAGCGATAGAGTTGCATTTTGTCAAAAATTAGAAGCAATTCATTTATGTCCTCGAATATTTGACTCTAGATAATTTAACATTCTAAATAATAAAACATTTAAAAGTGCATTTAATTTGATTTATTTTTTTATCAAATTTACTTAATTTTATTAATTTAATATATAAAATTACTTGTAAAAGTAAAATATTAAATTATTAAAATTAAATTTTCGTTTTAGTTGATTTAAAAATCAATGATGTGCAGTTGTGATAGCAGTATTCAAGGTCGCACCTGGAGATTTTAATGGGACGTTTCTGTTTTTGTTGTTTAGAATTTATGTATTTTGCAAAATCAATAATAATAATAGTAATAGTTTCCATATATTAAAATATTTTAAATTTGATTTTTATTTATTAAAAGAATAGTCAGGTTTTGATGCTATTTATATTAAATTCTTATTTGTGGAATATTGTGATTGAAAACAGAATAAAGGATAAAATCAATGAATAAAGTAAAAAATAATAAACACCATTTTAAACTGTCATATTTTCATTTGATACGTAATTTTAAACACATGTAAATTACATTTATCCAACTTAACTGATGTAAATATTGATACAATTTAAAATATACCAAATAACTAATTTGTTCCTGAAAAATGCATTATTCAATATTTTTTTTCTCTTTGAAAATAGAAACAAATTTTATTATGATCAGAAATTATATAAGCATTAAAACATTCTTCCCATCTTTATATACAAGGTCTTCCAAAATAAATGCCAGCAGTTTAAATTATTATAATTATGTTAGTTATTATTCAAGAAGGTTATAATGTACATAAAAACAGTGGAAAACTGTCCGAGTTTCACATTTGTCAATTATAATTTCTCAATATGCTCCTTGTGTCGTACAGCACATATCCAACTGATACTAAAATTTTTCTTAAACCCACTGTGGCATATCTGTTGTCACTCCTCCTGTAGAAGCCACAATTCAGCAGTAAAATTCAACTGCACAGTACACCTGTGGAACAGCTCCTGCAGTTCTTTCAGATTACTCATGTTGAGTAATGATGAGTTATTCCAACTTTGTGAACTGCAGAACACAAAATTCCTTCTCTGTTGTGGAGTTGCCATTTTTGTTTATGGTGCTTCCTAGAGGTAGTAGATGACAACATGTTTGAATGCAGATGGGAGAAGAAACTAAGACAATTATGCTATTAATTAGTATATGTTGCATACTTCTTGGATAATAATTAACATAATTATAGTAATTTAAAATGTATTATTCATTTTGGAAGAAACCTGTAGTCATAGTTGTCAATCCTCAATCTTTCAAGCTGAGAATTCAACTTTGGAAGCAGTTGTCATCCTAAGTGCTTAAGCTAGAAATCTTCCACCTTTTTAAGAAAATGTATCACCTTTAATGCGTTGTCTTCACAAACATGAATCTGTGGCTAATATTAAAAATTCCAAATTTACTTGTATGGATGTTTCCATGTAGACTAATAGGAATTATTTATTTTTGTAATTTTTTTTTCTGTACATAACTTTTTAGATAATATTTATTTCATTTAGTATAACATAGGGCTACCTTTATTCTGTATTCTTTCTATGAAGTTATATTTATAAAAGCTGGTACAGTTCAACAAATACACACAGATGCATTTATTTGCTACTTCCAGCACATTTTACTACTAATAATCCATCTAGTAAAAAAGCCAGTATTATAAACCTGTTATTATGATAAACAGAATTAAGATTGAATAAATGTTTGTTGACAAAATTTTCAGCACCTTTAATCTTTCTGCAAATTTTCTTTTTATTTCTTAGCTTTTACATTCTAAAATCAACATTTCCTAGCTATCAGGTCAGCATCATCTATAATCTAAGATTGAAAAGTATGGCTTTCTACAGGAAATGACATGGTTTTGGACTGAGAAAGGATGATGAGTCTGCGTGAAAATCCAGGCGAAAGGACAAATTGTGTCTTTTCTCAAGCTAGCTAAACTATCCTTGTCCTTTATTTAAGGACAAGACCAGTTTAAAATAAAGGATGTCTGGCAACCCTACTTACAGGGCACGCTACAAATAGGATAGTTCTTCAATAATATACAAATGCAATGATGATGACAAACTTTGATTGAAAAATTTGGTTGTGCTAGGAAATTGATGGTCCAAATGTCAATCTTGCTATCTTCAGAATTATTATTGAATAAAAAAAAAAGAAAACTGCAACAACCTGGTAAACTTGGGATCATGCATTTATTAGGTTGTTGCAAATGAAATGGCCATTTTATAAAATTTAAACTTTCCAGCCTTGTAGTTCAACTTTTTCTCATGTGAATAGTGCTATTCATTTGCTGTATGCTGAAGAGCACACATATGTGAATTTTAAAATGCAACCTCATTTATATTGAGTCCCACAAGTTTAAGAGTACTTTTTCTGATGATATTTTACGAGTACTTTTTTCTCAAGTATAAGCATGGCATAATGCAGCCAAAGCAAACTGAAATACCAAGAACTTTTGGTGAAGGTTCTGTGAGTGAGAACCAGGTATTGGTTCAAAAATTTCATTCTGGAAATAGAAATCTCAAAAATCAGAATTAAAAAACATCATCAAATCAGAACATCACTGTCTGGGAAATCATGGAAAGGTTGAACATACTAGACATTACTCAACCATTTCTTGACATCTAAGCATGTTAGGGAAGGTCAAAGCTTGATAAATGGGTACCACATGAACTCAGTGAGAGAGATAAGGAGCATCATTTGGAGTTCTGCAGTTCTTTAATTATTTGTCACAACGATGAATATATTCAAATGAAATTCTTCCCCATTCACCTTATTCACCAAACTTTTTGCCAGCGGACTATCATTTTTTTTAATATGTTTGGACAGTTTTTGACAAGGAAAGTCTTTAAGGAAGAAGATGTAACAAAAAGTACCTTTAATGACTTTTTGGCTTTTCATTCTCATGATTTCTATTAAATTGGCATTAATGTATTTCTATTGCATTGGGAAATGAGTATTAATGTTGGTGGATACAATTTTGATTGAATATGTAAATTTTAAATTAAACTAATACATGTTCGAAGTCAGAAGTAAAAATCATCCATTCCATTTGCATAACACAATGCTTTTGGGAAAAGAATAGATAGATATAGAAAGGAAACATTATATCTTATAATTAACTTGCATGATTTCTTTAAACTGTCAGTTGTTAGGATTGAAAACTTCACATATAAGAATTTGGATTGACTCATTTAATTAAAATAAAATCAAGCATGTGGAGTACAGGCAGCTGAAATCCTGTAATAGAGAGTGTACCAAATCAGTGGCCAGCTCTGGTGAAATATTTTTTCTCAGACTTATCAAAGAAGGACCCAAAGATAGAAGAAAAATGCCAGATATTCTGGTATCAGCTGTCTGAACTATCTTATTAAGTACAGGCAAAAATACGTTTTTTTGTGACTGTGGTCAAACTCTCAATGAGAAGAATCATTGATTCACTTTGATCATACAAAATTTGAAACACTATTGAAGCTACTGACTTATAATCTCTCAAACTAGCATTTTCAGATTTTTAGGATGCAGTAACATAGAAATAGAGGTTAGCAATAAGACAAGGAAAATATTAAAAAACAAACACAAAAAGTTGCACTATCTTTCGTGAGATAATTTATAAATGAAATCTGGTAACAGATGGCCTAATGTAGCTTAATAAATTGTGTGCGTCCTTTAAGTCAGTGATGTGCAAACCATTGATGGCCCAAATGTCAATCTTGCTATCTTCAGAATTATTATTGAATAAAAAAAAAAAACAGAAAACTGCAACAACCTGGACTGGTAAACTTGGGGTTGTGCATTTATTGGGTCAGTGATGTGCAAACCCCAAAAAATTTATTTGATAATAAAAAATATAAGGCTTTTTTTCAACTAGTATCAGGTACCATTAAAATTGTTTTTTATTCAGACTTCTAATGAGGCAGAAATATATGCACAAATTCCAGAAAGAATTTAACTTTAACTACATTGAGGTTAAAAAAAACATCTACTGTCTATCCAGGAGTCACGACAAAATTTTACACAAATTCGGTCAGAAATGAAAATAGTTTGCATACCACTGCTTTAAGTCATGCAAAACCAGCAAGTTCTTAATCTTTTTTAGTTGTACTGTCTAGATAAAATCTTGTAAAACAATTTTCCACCCACTTCCCAATTAAATGCTAAGCCAAGAAGAATTTCAATAATTTAGTGTTCCATATATAAAACTAAATGGTAGGAAAAAAATTTATTCACTATTTATTCATATAAATGCACTAAAAGTAAAAAATAAAAAATTTTTTCAGCTTACACACTAATCTTGGTATTATGCAACCAAAAATAAATTCATGGGAAAAACACAAAAATTGATAGAAAGTGTAAATAAGAATACCTTATGCTTTTATTTTTGGCCATATAATACCAATATTAGTGTGAAAGATGAAAAAAAATTGTTTTACTTTTTAGTCCATTTATGCAAATAAAAGTATTTCTTTAAAATTTTTATTATTTTTATTTTACTGATTGTAATTGAACAAAATGGATTCATTAAATTTAAACAGAAAAACTTGTTAGGAAATTTTCTGAAAAACTAAAAATCATAACTGTTAGAAAGCCAATAATATATTATCTTCTATATACTAGGGGAATCTGATAAAAACTGGAATTATCTTATGGATGGAAGGGTCCTTCCAGTACAAACATTCATGCTAGATGAGTGCTTAATGAACCTGTCTGCATGAGTTTACTAGATGGTGTTGTTGTGTGTTGTGTGTGGTTTTATCTGGAAGTTTTGAAAAAGTTGTGTCAATATTTGCAGAAGAAACATCTAAAGTTATTCAATACTGAAAGACTTACTATGACACCTTGTGAACGTGCAGCCCAAGTTTAGTACTTCCAAACATTTTCGGTCATGTTAAATGACCTCAAGAAAAAGAAAAAACAAAATAAAAAACAATAGGTGTCATAGTAAGTCTTTTAGTATTGAATAATATGCAGTCTCGAACAAATCCAATGAACGAATCGCACGAACAAATAATCAAACGAATGCAGTCTCGGGTTTTCCATCATGACAATGCTGCTGTCCATACTACTGAGTGTTCAGCAGTGTTTGGCCAAAAACAGTATGACCCTGTGCTTTACCCTTCCTATTCACCTGATCTCTGTGACTTTTTTGATTTGCATATGAAAAAGTCCTCAAAGGAAAAAGATTTTCTCATGTGGAAAAGGTGAAACAAAAAACGTCAGAATCATTAAAAGGCAGCAAAATTGAAGAATTCAAAAACTGTTTTGAGCAGTGGAAAAAATGTCTTGATAAGTGTCTTAACTGTATATTCAAATGAATTAACAATTGAATATACAGTATTCTAAGCAAAAACTCAGAGAAGAAAACACAATGCAACAAATTCAATTTTTGTAAGACATTCATCAATCCTGGATTGCTTTAGAATTTTGTTTTTTAAAAGTTTCATCAGCTACAATTTTCTTTGCTTGATATATTGGCATAGGAACGTCAGGACAGCTAGTAGTCACATAGCAAGAGGCTATCTTCTCTAACATATCATGAACTTCCTTGTGAGATAAAGATAAGAGCTTCTCTATTATGATACAGATCTCCTTTATCTTCACCACTTTCATTCTTTCCATTATTGAACTCTTTTATAACACTTCCAAAAACATCTTCTGAATCAACAGATTCAATGGTTCCCACATTACAATCACAGTAAATAAATTTGCCTGTGTTTTCATTTAATATCTTCATTTTAGCAAACCACTTCAGAGTTTGCTAAAATGTCATTTGTCATTGCTCATATCTTCAGATTCCAATTTGAAATTTATCTGGGATAAATTTATTGATGTTATTTATGGTCATCTTACTAACTTAACTCCTCAGCTGTTCACCTCTTGCTATGACTTTCCAAAAGGTAGATCAGTTCTCACTTCTGCCAAAGATTTAGCTCTTTGTATCCTTTTTTTGCCATTCTAAAAATTAATTGGGGTCAGTGAGTAAGTTATTGAAAAAAGAAGAAAATGAATCTCACTTTTGAATTAAAAATCCACACAAAGAAATTTAATAATTAGCAAAGAACACACGAAGCTAGCTCACTTTACTAGACAAAGCCAAAATGTGAAATATTCTGACAAGGGAAACCTTACATGATCTCTATCATAACAGAAATTCTTAAATTTGCCTTCAATGCTGCTGCTAAAAATTGCAATGCTAGCATGTTGCTAGTGGTGTTTTCAATTTGTGATAGATTATTTTAAATTTTTCAAACTGCCATTTCTTTTACTCAAGCTTCTAAAATAAAGATTTCAAAAGATTATAGGAAACTTAGTTTAAATTCATTATTTACAAAGTACAATGGTTTCAAATATTTTATATTTACAATGCAATTGCTACAAATTGAATTACATTTTTTTAAAATGATTTTGTTTTTGTTAATGGTCACTTTATTCAAGATGATTTCTTACCTTGGAACATGACCAAAGTGGTCAATGGTCATAACAGACAGGTGGTCATTGTAAGCAGATAAATCTCCATTGCAAATTGCTGTATTATTTTGCAGGAACCAGCTCAAAGTGTCAACTTAAGCATGTGGTCACATTATCACATTTCACTGTATACTGTTACTGAACAGAGTTAATTTAATAATACTGTATATAGTAAAATTCCATACATATGTCAAAGTTTAAAGGGAAGCATCAATTTAAACCATCACTATGATAATACACAGACATTTAAATATTTAAATTGAAAAGTTTTCAGAAATAACTAATCTGAAGAGGGAAAAGAACAAATCACTGAAAATTTCTGTGTGTATATATAGTTTACTTGGACTTTGTTTATTAATAGGACTTATTATACTGGTGAAGTTTCTGATTAGCAATGAAAGGAAATGTTAGTCAAAACAAAATATCTTTATTTTCACCAATGTATATACACAAATGTAAAAAGTAAGGACAAAAAGGTAAAAAGAAAAATCACTGAAAATATTTGGATTAAAATAAAACTTTTGCTTTATTAAAAAAACATACAATTTTTGTTTTGTTTTAGTTTTTAAAATAGAAATTGACTATTTAGGAAGATCAATTCTTCCATTTTTTTAAGCTCATTCAAACATAAATCCCAAAACTATTGTATTTTGCTAAAACTTTGACTAAAATTTTTTTTGTTAACTTTCATTATAGTAATAAATGTTAATTATGCACTCATTTTTGTCTCATATTTTTATGGAATATACTCATAGAAGCTGCTCATTAATTACATTTATCAGAATTTAAATTTGTTACAAAAATTTACATGGATTATGCTTCCATTATCATATATTTTATTATATAATTAAATTCAACATTTTTAGTGAAAATTTATATTAATCTCCACATAAAATTTATCTAAGAATATCTGTAAAACTTTCTAGGTCATCCAATAACACTTAAACTTGTTTCAGTTGGCATTTAAAGTAAATAATCTGATGTATCTTGTAATTGCAATTGTGCAATAAGTTAAACATAAAAATCAATTTCAAATGAGCTAAAATATATAGTTCTATTATACTTTTATATAAATTTAAATATTTTTAATGATTTTAAAGCAAATATGAACATTGGTCGATCATTCTTTTTCATCAGTATAATTTATTTAGTAAAAAAAATTGTTTACATTCATCTGTTATCAATTTTCTTCAGTAATATAATTAATATTATGATAGCAGAACGACATACAAGTTATTTATAATTAAATATATTTATTAATCTTAATGCAACTGAAAAAAAATTGATTTAAATGACAATTTAATTTAAATTAATTTCTATTTATTGTATTATTGTAAGAGAGATTCTGAACAAATGACATTTAATTAAAACTTGAGTGCTTTATCCAAATTTACTTTTTATGCTTTGATATTGTAAATTATAATTGCTTTTTAATTATATAATGTAGTATAATTGTATTTAATAATAACAATCAAATATAATTTTATTGAGTTTGTAAAGTTAAATGCGGGAAAAATTATTTACGGGAAAAAATCATGATGCAGTAATTAAAATTTTATATATGCATACGAGCAAATTATAATAAATAATTTAACAAATTTTTCTGACCTTTACTTAGTCACCAACACCCTGTCTGCATGTGGAACTGCAATGTTATTCAGAACTGTATTTTGCAGTTCCCAAGAGTTGTGACCTATCCATTGAAATTTAACTTATCATACAACATTTAGTTGAAACATAAAATATTGTGTTATGAAAACATTTAAGGATTGTAACTTATAATTCTTTATATTTGATACAGTAAACAGATAAAATCATCTGAAATTACTATGTTTGATATAATTTGATATATATCAGAAATTCAATCACTTAAAAAATTATTTGATAGATATAAACTTCTTTTTAAAATAAAAAACATTACAATAACTGAGTAACGTAGGAAAATATTATGTATTATTAAAAAAGTTTTTGAGAGATAATATGAATAGATTGTATTTTTTAAATTAATCTTGTATTTAAATTTTATTCATAAATCTCATTTTTTATTAATGGTATTAATAGTAGTTAAGCTCTCACATTCTTATCTGATTCAGAATTAGTATTGAAACATAAAAACAAACTCCCTTTATATTGAAAAAGTTTTTAATTGAAATTAAATCTGGTTCTGTACAACATACTAAATCTATTATAATTGAGTGTGTATGTAATTGTTAAGTGATGCCTGAAAGTTTTGATACCAATTAATTAATTTATTCACTATTGTCTTAAACTTTTTTCATATATTGTTAGACTAATTTAACAGTTTACTAAATAACACCACCAAAACCTTCAAAATTTTGAAGGTTTTGATGGTGTCATTTAATAGTTTTATTGTAGTTTTTAATATATTTAAATTATAAAGTAATTTAAATGTAAAATTAGTTTAAAAAATTTTTAAAAATAGTTTTTAATGATATTTAAATTGTGTTTTCTGCTCTATGTGCATTATATTCTATTGTTATTGGTCTATTGTCAGTTATGTATGTATTATCATTAATGTTTTATCCTCAATTTTAATCTGTGCCATGTATGTCAATGTGTTGTTAATTTTAAGAATGAAGACAATTATATGCTTAGTTACTTAATTATATAGTCATTCCTTGTAATAACTAATATTATGTATTTTTGTATAGATTGAAAATTAACTCTTGTTTTTCTGTATAAACTGATACAAGAAATAAAGTTTGAATTAAAGAGAATGAACAAACGTAATTTAGTTGTATTAAAATTTTCAAAATAATGGAAAGATATTTGTAGTATCAAATTAATGGAAGAGAGTAAAGGAAGTGCTAGATGTAAACAGGATGTTATAAAGGCAGATTAAGAAAAATAAAAGTAAAACTAGAAAAACTTAAATGATTTTGAGTACAGAGTGATGATGATTATTTTATTTTTAATATCAAAACAATAGAAGATTGTGTAATGTATATAAATAGTGTATATGATGTAATAATTATACGAGTATCTAGTAAGTTAGAATATAGAAATTATTATATATTTGACATAAATATTAAATAATCAAAGATTTATTTCTTAATTAAATTTAGATGTTTCATAATAATTTAATATTTTTATAAGTAAGTTTATTAGGATTGAATTATGGCGAGAAAAATAATTATTTAATCATATTATATAATTATGATTTAATTTGAAATAAGGAAAACCTAATTTATTTGAATGTTTTTGAAGTGTTTATTTAATTCTATAAAACAGAAATTACGTAAATAGATTATATTCAGTTGTTTGTGTTTAATTTTACTGGAAATCAAACTTTATAAGATAAATTACGTAATCAACACCTTATTATTTGCTGAGGGAGTTTATTAAAAACGAACGTTTTCGATCCACTCAATAGATCATCATCAGGCTAGAACATACGAAAATGGAATACATCATAAATGGAACAACAAGTTTCATTTATGAGATATTCCATTTATAAGATTTATTATATAAGATATTTTATTAATAAGATATTAAGATAATTTATAAGATAATTAAAATTTATCATTTAATTGTGTTTTAAATTTGAAGACAAGAAAATTGTAGTTTTCAAATTGTATAACTGATTGTAACAAATGAAAGTTTTATTCTTCTCTAGAAAGGTGACAGTTAACAGTGGTTTGTGAAACTGCAGGAGCTTGTAAGCTATATTCAAAGATGTCATAATTTATTATAAAGTAAAAGAAGTTTCTTACTAAGAATAATCAGGAAACTGTCTACACGTGAAAATAGATAGTTATTTTCAACAGTTTTTCATTTGCAAGATTGAAATGAAAGATTTTTAGTCCATAAATTTCCTTGTTCAGTAACATTGTAAACTTATCTTCAATGTTAACGATCTTATTAACCTCAAAATTAAATTGGTGTTATTGAAGTTTCTGTAAGATTTATAACTTATATAAACACGATACTTTATACAAATTTGCAATTTTTTTTTGTTTTAATATATTACTAAATTTCAAAAGGTTTTTTAGAATAGATCATATATCAAATAACATGTTGTCATATTATTTCCATAGAGATAAACTATAATGATACTTATTTTATAAACAGAGAGATTGTAAAGTTTGAAAAGCTTAATGCAATAATAATAATGAATGGCTTTTAGTTTTTTTATGGATAATATTTTATTATGATTATCTCTCTATTAGATCTAGAATACTTTGTATGTAATAAAGTATATATACGTATAAACTTCTTATATGAAGAATGGTACAGATTTGTACATGATCTTATTGGAGGATTATATGTTGTTTATTATATATTCTTGCTATCTTTGATTCACTTTTCTCTCATTTTCAATATCACAAATTATTTTGTATAGATATTTATGCTTGATGATTATCAATTTTTGTACATGAGAACATTCCAAAAAGATATTCTACAATACAAATAAATATTATTTCGTGAAAATAATAAAAATTAAAATATGTGAAAAACACTTTAATGTTGAAATACATTAAATTTATATAGATTATTATGTTTTCAAAATAGTAATAATTTTATTTTAATGAAAAATTGATAATATATACTGAAAAGGGATAATGAATGAGAAGGAGCCAATAAATGTGTTGGAATGTATTGCGTAATATTCTAGAAATAATTTACATTATGAAATTACATGAAATTTTACAACAAAATTCATAAATATTATTTGAAACAAATTGATTGTGGATTGTGCTGGCCACATGGTTGGGTTCATTCTTTCTGTTCACTTAGAAGGTTTCAAGCCCAAAAAAGTGGTATTTGAAATACATTAAACAAGAATTCTTCTAATCTTCAAATAAAATTCAAAAATCAAAAATATATTATTAAAATTGGGATTGCACTGATTTGAGTTTGCCCTTTCTGTCTGCCGAGAACATTCAAAATTAGTGTTGTCAGCTCTCTCCCAGTTATTTTCTGTTTTTGTCAGTGTTGCCCTGTCAGGATATTTCATTTCTTACCCATTAACATTCTGATTAAATTCAAAAGATCTTAAATAAGGGTCATACAAAGAGTGATCAAATTTCCATAGTTCAGAACTCGTACATGAGAGATATTCATATATGCAACCAATCAGGAACAAACAGTAACCACAGTTCAAATTTTACCATACAAAGAGTGCAAAATGGCACATATTTGAACCATGAATTGAGGTTAACTTTGAATCAGGAAAACCATGTATAGAGTATCAGGTAAACCATCTATAGAGGTGGTTTTGGTCTATAAACTGTGTTTCAAAAGTCAATAAGATGGTCAGGATAGATTCTGATAAAAGAGATTTTCATTATTCAATAAGGGAAGAATGGTACAAAAATAAACTGGATAGGTATTACTGAGTAAGTTAATTGGCTTAGTAATCTTCATAATCATTATTTATCAGATTGAAGCAATCCTTTGTAGGATTTGGATGACACCCAATTCCTCATGCTATTGTTTTTCAAAAACATGTTATAGATATGTGTATTTGCCTAGTTCCTGCTTTGATGTGAGATTCGACAATTCTTTAATCACATTCAGATGATCTGTTGAATTATTGGGCTGTTAAAATAAGGTGATTAATTGTCCTCCTTTTGTAAGTTCTGTCCTCCCTCGAAAAGTGTCCTCCTTTTTGATATTTGAAGACTAATCTGTAAATCTCCGTATTCGATCAATGCCGAACCAATCCATTGTGTGTGATGTGATATGACATTTGTATTTAACATGATGATTTATCAAGGCTCTGTACAGTGCGATGAGATGCAATTATGAGACACATGCTCTTTGCATGGGAGACCTTGAGAGAGAGAGAGAGTGCGCGCAAATGGCTTTGTTTACTTCTTATCGAAACACGACATGGCACCTATGCATGCAGTAGAGATTGTTATAGTGTATTATTGTTGCAATGAATAAAATGTTTTTTATTTACGTTATTTTTTCCTTCAATTTATTAGTGTCCTCCTTTTCATTGTAAAAAAGTTGGTCACCTTAGTTAAAAGGCTAATTTAATAATTAGATATTAAATAATAGAGTTATTTATATGACTGTTTCTTTATTTTTTTGTATGATGGCCGTGAGTTGGCCACAATCCTTGAACCAGGCTCAAATGAATCAGGGTTTGATTCCACTCTGCTCAGCAAATGCTTATTATGATACTTGTGACAATTGTATTGTGTTGAGCTCTACTATCAATCCATGAGAACTATATTGAAAATATATTCAATGTATATAATAAAATATTGTTTGATTCAAAAGATTAAATTAAATTTATATGAAATTTATTGATAGCAATGAGTGATTTTTACATTAGATTTCAATATTTCTGTCTTTTTTTTTACTTCTGATAAATATATATTCTGTTATCATTTATAGTAAATCATTGAAAAGATATACATTGTTTTCATTTGTTTTCTGTATTTTGTTAATTACAATTTATGAAATTCTTGTTAAATAATTGTTATAGCATTGATTTTTATACAAAATTAAGAGAATTGTAGATTTACTTTTCAAACTCAATGGTTGTTTGCCCATTTTACATCAAATTAATTAAAAAGTAATGAAACAATTACTTCTGTATAATATAGAAATATGTCTACTTTAAAACAAATTATTTTAAACTTTTAAAATACCATTTAATTTTAACTAGTAAAATTATCATTTGATAATTTTTATTTGTATTATTTCTGAAATATTGTTATACAGTAATTTTTTATTGTTCATTTATATTTTTAATGATTTCAATATATAATTTTTTAGGAAGATGATTAATCCATTGCTAAAGGGACCAGATGATTTTGCTACTTAAGCGTTTTGGAATTCTGAACTAGTGAGTTTGAATGTGATAAAATTTGTATTATAAAAATAATATTGACCAAAATATTTTTAGATAATTAAATAATCTGTTGGAATTTGTTTTAAATATATTATTTTAGAATTTCTGAAGGTAAGAATGAGCCCAAAAACATTTAAATATTATGCATTGTTTACATTTAATTTAAAGAAAATAAAACAGTTGATATGACAAGATATATTTTTAAGTGAATAATTTAGAGTTCTTAAAAACTAATTTTCAAGCAAACTACACTAATGAAATATGGCATTTTCCATGTTTCTATAAAAAGTTATTTGAATTTTGATTAGAGTTAAGAATCTCATTTCGTGTTCTTCTTTTATTTTAAACATAAATGTTTGTATATTATGGTATAAATTTATTTGTATTTTATTTTTATGCACAGATAAATATAAAGAAATATTTGTATTTATTTAGATGCAACAATAAAAGATATAACTAGAAAATACAAGTATCTTTGCCTTAAATGATATCCTGACAAACACAATAATAGTAAAGCAGTTATCAATCAATGTAAGTGTTTTTGATAAGAATTTTTGTTAATATAATAATTTCTTACTGTTGTTCTATGAAATATATACAGTGATTCCATAATAAAAGCATTTATCTAAATTGCTCCATCAAGTACAATATTTTGATGGACATGGGCTTATTATGAATGCATTGTTTTTTTTCTCTTTAAAATATTGATATATGGATGGAATCATGTTATCTGAATCTAAATTATTTAGTATTATTAATTTTCATCAAAAATATTTCAATTTAAATATTTAATGGACAATAGAACATTGCTATATAACATTTTTAATGAATCAATATATAACTGTTGGACATTAGCATTGATATACAGGTAAAAGAGATTTTGAAAGCAAAAACAGAAACATTAATATTAATGAAATATAAGTGATTTTTGAAAATGGTTTTCAAGGTCAACAAAAAAGTTGCATCTAATTCTTCATGCATAACTTCCTATACAACTACATTAATAAAATTAATACTGTACAGTCATTGATTTTATTTTTGTTTTGTTTATCCAATTGTGTTGGTATTTGTTAAACAAAACAATGGAATGGGATTGGGAATAATCTCTGCAAGCAATCTTGAAAATGCATGGTACTACTACCCCTGTTGATTATTCATTTTTGTCACATTCTGTTTTGGAGAATTTGTTGAAGTTTTGTACAACCATCTTCAATCACTTTGTATATTTAACACATTAAGTGCCATGTGTTACAGCTATGCAACACATTGTTAATTGCTGGGTGCATTGCAAATATGCAACATACCCAGCAATTAACCCAGGCCAATTTTACGGCCTGGGTTAATTGCTGGGTCAAATATGTATAATTCAGGTTAAATGTATAGTATGTGTGTTGCATTCTGCATCACACACTATACGTCAAAATTTGTGCTGTGTTATTTCAGAGAAACAAGCTAGCCATATAAATATAATGGAAATAGTTAGAGTATAGCCTGTGCAAATGAAAATTGCACTTAACCCAGTAAATTTTTTTTAATGTTAGAATGCTAATAGAAATTTAATTTTTTTATCTATAAAATACGAGAAATATGCAGTTTGTTTTTCTAATGTTTTTTTTCTTTTACAATGAATGTTAATAGGTACAATATCATGAAATATAAAACATAAAAACAAATATTTGAGAAACAATCTTTATTTTCTGTTAGTGAACAAAAACAGTAAGTGTATTATTTTAGTAATTATTCTATTCTTCTTAGATTTGTATCAATCCATTTATACAACCTAGAATTTATGCATTTATGTGATAGAAGTTCTGTTCTATTTAGAACCTGATGAGCATAAAAGATGGCACAATGTGATCAGGAAAAAATCATTCGGGCCAGGTGGGGTAATTCTGCAACATGTTTAAAAATCGAGAAAAAAAATGTTTTTCAACAATAAAGACAAAATTATATTAAATGGCCATAATTTTTGTTCTATTTTGTCCATAAAAAAGGGTGTGCTTAATGTGTTAAAGGATATAAAGCTAAAAAAGTTAAAACATGTTAATTGCTGACTTTTTATCATAACATGTTATGAAGTTCTTAATTTTATATTGTAATTAGCATTTTTCATTATATTTTGTATTCTTTTAAAAATTATTTCCATATATTCACTAATTGTAAATGTTAAAATATAAAGACCATAACCTATCCAAGATTATAATGAGTGACAATTTTTTTTATGTAAGAAATTTTCACATTAAAAAATAAATAAATAAAATTGAAGTAGAGACTAAATTAACTATCTTTCCTTTCTTTGTTAATGTGAGAATATTTTATCAATTAATTATACTATAGACTGCTTTTTATCAAATATCTTTCTCCAAGTGATGATTTTTGCTATTTTAAATTTGCCCTACTTATCCTAATTCTTCCATAGAAAAGTGTACTTTTTCTATGTTTTAAACCTTGAAATAAAGTAATTCTTTTTTATTTTTGTCATTTTTAATCTTTGCTTCAACAATTAGTTTTATTTTGTGCCAATTTGGGCACAAAATTTCTGGATAAAGTTGAGAAGATTTAAATCCAATTTTTAGGAATACTTTTCAAGTTGGATTATTCAATTCCAGATTATGCAATTAGATAATAATTACGTAGATTTCTATTAAAAATCTTACTAACACTTACAAAAGAATTTTTACAATTTAATTCATTTGTACAATTCTCACAAATTTCAGACCCTTCAAAATATAATTCAGAAGGAAAAAATAACGAAACCTATCTTACATTGCAACTTCGTTCAGGTTTAATCTATTGTATTTTATCTGACTTGAATCTTATTAATTTGTATTGGTGCAGATAAGTTCCTGCTAGTTGCAAAACAATGTACAGTACAACAATATCAAAAGAGAACTAGTACATTGATTTTTCATTCTTGGTATTTAGTTTTCTGAATTCTATCTTTTCAATTTTAAGTTACATTATGAAACTATATAGCTTTAAGGCTTGAAATTGGACTAAACAAGTTAAATATTCATTATAAGAATAAGGTATAATTCCTTTGTTTCTCATCTTTTGTAAAGAATGTCAAACACCAAATTCGACATTGTATCTTCTTTTAAATGTAAGATAGTTTAAGATTTAAAAAATGAATTTTTTGGCTTGTATGTTCTACCAGTTCTCTCCAAGGCTTTCATATAAAAATATATAAACTTTGTGAAAGCTATTTTTATATATTTAACTGAAAAAATTTATTTGAGTTTATTTTTTTTAATTACAGTAGAGCCTTGAAAACTTGGCACTCTGGATAACTCGGCCACACCCTGGCAGGGCAAAAAATCCTTAGTTAATTAATTTTCATTATAGACAGCTTTATGCCTCATAAAGTATTTTTCTGGGGTCAGTCTTATCAGGTAAATTACTGTACACAGTGTATTCATTAATTTTCGTTTTCATGTAGTAAAGGCTCTATGCCTTCATAAAGGTCGTACTTTTCCTTTGTTTAAGGGTATTTGGGCAGTTTATTCTCTGTTGTATTCTCAAGCAAACAATACATACAAGTACAGTACAGTATTTTCTGAGGAAACACTCATACTTATTTTTTTAACCCCATTCCCGATAACCTGGCATTTTCACAAACTCGGCCACCCTTCAGTCCACATTAGGCCGAGTTTTCGAAGCTCTACTGTATATCAATATGAAAATTTATGTTAATTAGTTTTATTTTATTTTTTGTATCCTTGATAGATAGAGGTATATTTTAATATGTTAATAAATAATTTATTGATTAAATTATTTTATTAATAAACATCAAAAATTTATGTTATATATAATGTTTTAGAACTCTTTCTTTTGAAATTTTTCATCAAACATATCTTATATATACATATTCAAGGATCATAAACCAAACTATTGCCATATTAAACAGGGCTATTTTTAGCTTGATATAATTTGAATGCAATTATTAGGTTTATGATTAAAACATTGGGCTTTGAGATGTTTTTTACGTATATATTCATATATGTATATAAGGTACAGCAGGCATATCATGCCTGCTGAACCACTTAAGTTCATTAAAATGCATGTAAACTAGACTATTTTAATCCAGTTTAAAAATAAATTTGAAGGCATTTTTATATACAATCAACTTATGTTAATATGAATCGCTAGGGAAACAGTAGTTTGCTTTATTGAAAATTCATATTAATAGTTTTCAGGGTTAAGGTCAAGGTTGTAAAATTTATGGAGCTAAGGATTAATAAGCAATCAAAATCTCTAAATTGTAATAGTTTGCATTAATTCACTAAATAAATTTAATGATCTAAATGATTTTCAAATCAGACAAAATGAGGAGGAGACTGTATTTGTTGTTTAAATGTAGAGCGGTATATCAGAGTGGTCAAACAAAACGAAGATAAAAGAAATTTGTGATTTTTTTACTGTTGAAGATGGTTTGAAAAAATAGAATATATTTTTTAGTGCCAAAAGAGTGAAAAAAAGGATCCAAATTTGGCACAAAGTAGCCAAACCTAGCTTCACTATATGCATTCACCATATATAAACAATCACATGTTTGCATGGGTCAGCATCCATTTAAAGGGGTAAACATCTTTAAACTTTAACTCCTATTTTTTGAGTACAGTAGAATGGCCCACTAAAATCAGATATTTGAATTACTCTACAATCTGAGGTCAAACTGTCTTTGCCTACTAGAAAAAAATCTATTATACTCAAAATAGAACATTTATTACAGTACCACTTTGCTTTTTATGCTTTTCTGTATGAATAATAAAATTATTATTGGAGTTAAGGTTATTTCTTGGGAGTTGTGAAAGCAATTTCTGTTTGGTTTAACAAATTCTGGTAAAATTTTTGTTTGCTCTATTGTGTGAAAATTAATGTTGTGACAATGGTATTTTGCCAAGGCAACTGCAAAATTTCATTTAATGTGAGAGTTTGCTTTATCGATGTTTGTTTTAAGGTGAGCGGACTGTATCTCACTTAATAAAGTCCAAAGTTTCTGGATGATTTTAATTTCTTGAGTTGTATGAACTCTTTTAATGATAAATAGTTCTATACATTTTACTTAATTTAATTATTGCCTGATGTTAATAAGTTGAAATTGTCAAGAGTACTTGTAAATACGTGAATATACATTAAATATTTTCTTTTATATTTTGATAACATCACAAGATTATTATTATCTGTGTTTATTTATATTCTAAAATGTTTGAATATATCAAATTCATATGAACCTAAGTTAATATACAGTTATAATATTTATTTAAAAGAATTAACTTTAAATATTTAAAGACTTAACAAAATAGCAATAATCTTCAGTGTTCAATGAAACTTTTTGTTTAACAAATTTTATTTAATTGTTTTGATAAAATATCCAAAATAATAAATATTTTTAATATTATATTTATGTATACTTTAATTTCAGAAATTAAAAAAAGAAATCAACACTTCATATCAAAAGCTTTAAAGCAAAACTTTGTAATAAAGACAAAAAGTGAAAAAGTAAAATACTGACATAGGTAAGTGTAATAATTTCCTGGTTCTCTGATATAAATAAATAAATAATTGTTAAATATGTGAAGAAATAAATTTGTAATATAAAAATGAACATTTATTTTTTAAGCTTTACAAAAAATCATTTAAATGCTAACTATAAAACCATTAATTATTCAGAAATTGTATAGAAGCATACAAAGATTAGAATACAGATAACATATTGATAACAATTAGCCACAATAGTATAGTATTTGGATTTTTAACATCATAGAAATGTGCACGTTGTATTAAATTACAATAATGATGACTATGAAAGCATTTCACTTCCTGCATAGAAAATAAGAATTGATTATTGAAATGTTACTTCCAGTAAAGTTTATTGTAAATCAGTAAAATTACTAGTTTTCTGATAATTTAGAAATGTAATGAATTTCATAGAAAGTTGATAGAATTTAAAAAATCCACGTGAAATACAGTCAAACTTCTACATATTGAAGTTGTTAAATCCTGAAAAAAATTTGTTATAGGGAAATTTCGTTGTACAGAAATTACACTTTTAGGTAACTAAAGTATTATTTTAATGTAATATTTTTTTATTGTTTTATATAATTTAAATTAGTATAAACATAATATACACTAATAACATAAATGTAATTTTAATTTTTAGTAATTTTACATTTATATGTCAAAATACTTAAAAATTAGTTTAACTACATTTTTGTAAAAAACAAATCTGTAATTTTTTATTGCATTGAACAATTGAAAAATGTTCTCTCTTTGCAATATGCTTCACACTTAGTAAGAATATTAAAACTGCTTCATCAACATTGATGTAAACACAGGTTTAAGCACATTTTGCTGTAGATCTTGCATCATTGGCTAATTTCAAAATTCCTTTGTGATTTGTTAGTATGGCTGATAAACTACTCACAGGAATTTCAAACTTTGCTGCATTGTCTTTCTTTTTTGAGCTTTTATCAATTTCAAGCAACACATTAATTTTTTAGTAATGCTTAAACTATATAAACAGTTCTTCAAACTTCAACTAGATGACTTATTAAATAAAATAAAATCTCACTAACCTCAAAAATTAGTCTAGCAGTTCTCAAAATTATTACCTTTCTGACATTTTTGATAATTGTTAATTATAAATCATTTAGGTCCAAATGCTTCATTGACAGATAATATCTCTCTCTACAACTGGTAGCCATAAGGGGGCAGATTACATGATGACTTTAAAAGCTAACAACCAGTATTTCTCACACCTTGGCCACAGTTTTACAAAGGGTTTACAGATTGATACTTGAAATTGAACCTAAATTTGAACTCAATCCAGATAGAGTAATTGACTTTTAATGATTGATAGTTCTTACAAATTAAAAATGTTCATTATATAGAAATTTAGTATATATATAATAGATATATGTATTGTGAACTCATATATATATATAAGATCAGTGTACATTGCAAAAATACGTTATATGGAGGAATTCACTATATAGAAGTTCATACTATGAAAGTTTGACTGTATATTATGTATATTAATTTTCATTATACACCAAGACATAAATTCTGAATTGCTAACATGATTGAAAAGGAAGTTTTTGATTTATATTATTTAGTTATATAATTATATATTTATCAGGAAAAATTGCAGAATTAAAGTATTATATATATATTTTTTAATAACGAATAATATACAATAATTACATGTTCTTATCTGTATATTGTTATATATATATTTTGAAAACATTTACATAGTGTATGAAATTTCTGCCATATTCTAATAGAATAATATGTATTTATAGCAAACAAATTGTTTATATATGTTCAGTAATATATAATAATTAGATAACTTGGTTTAAAGTTTATTCTTACCACTACTACCACTATCATCATTCAATATTCACTTTAAACAGTTTTTATTTGTAGTGGATCTCAGGATGGCATGTTGAATTTCCAAAAATATTTATTTTAATTAAAACTTGTTTAATTTAAGTTTTTAGATACGTAAAGTGATTTATTTCCCATATAGTTTTAATGATAATGGAGTTGTTAAAGTCAATACTTAACTCTTAATTATTGTAGACTTATTTTGAGAATTTAAAGGTAAGAAATTAAAAATCAGACTATTCATATCAATTTATTTTAGCATATTGTTTTTATCTTTGAACACAAATTAGAATAACATTCAGAGATTCTTACTCTGAATGTTCTGTCATAACCAATAACTGATGATAAACTTACACTGAAATTAAAGTTTATTCATAAATATATATACATTCTAAACTTTAGAAAATAACAGCAAAAACCTACAGCTTTTTAAAACAATTTTAAAAAATCTAGAGATTCAACTAAACGCAATTCACTGTAATTGTCGTAGTTATATATTTAACAGTTTTACTGCGTATTAAGTGTATTTTTAATGGTGATATAGTAGAAGCATTTTGTAGACAAACTAATTAATTAAATCCAGTTTTACATATTGGTAATTATTATAGAATGAATAAAAATTAATTCTAAAATATGAATATGTAAGTGAATGATAAAATGCTTTACACTCAATAAATGATATTTTTAAATTGTTAGACTTTTCAATACAGTTTATTTATTGTAAAATTATGATTATCCTTTCATTAAATTGAAGGATAAAATTAACAATTTACATTTTTTTCAGGAAAATATGCTGTCATTATTTCAGCAAGTTTTTTTTGGAGAAGAAAATGGTATGAATAATTTCATTTTATTTTTTAATTCATAATTTACCATATTTTAAGGCATACACAATACAACTTTTGTCTAAAAAGAAGGCTAAAAAGCATTATATATGTGAAGATGCAATCTCTCACAGGCTAAAGAATTTTCCTAACTGCCTTCAGTAGGCTACAGTTAACTAATCTCTATCCAGCCCAACTCTTAAATAAAAATGTTATTGTTTAATTAAACGTAGTAGTAGTACTATTAATAGTAATAATAATATTTTAACTGTAATACAGTAAAAATGTTTGGAGTAACTTTCAAAGGAGTAACCTTCACAGGACAGCTTAAATACATTTCCTAAATATTCTGTGCCAAAATGGAAGAGCATTTTATATGCTGTAAAATATGGTAGTTTTTCAAATAAATAATTTCACACTACTGTTTAGAGTACAGAAAAATTCAAAATTTCTTTAGTATGTTTAAGCTAGTTAGCTCATTTTCAATAGCAAAATCTAAATTTGAACACATCCACAAAATTCCAATAATTTGAAAATCATCAATGGTTAAAAAAGAACACTTAAGGTTTAAAGTTTAAATGTTATGACACTATCACATTATGTGATACTGTATTTTTGTGGATTGACCAACATACCACATATAACTGGGAAAGACCAACATGCTAGAAACCTCAGGGTTACCAGCATGCTGGTTTTTACCATATGGAAATATCTGATTTCGTGGTCTCCCCACAAAGACTGACATGCCAGACAGTTTGCGAAATATGGTAAAAAATTCACTTATATATAAGAAATACACAGTGTGACAATAACCAAACAAATGGAGGCATACCATTATGAATTTAGTGAAGGATCCCTGTACATCTTTTATGCACTTTCTACTTATCATGTGCTTGTATTTTTAAGCTATAGATGCTATTTCTGTGGGCTAGGAAGGGTTTCTTCATTCTTGATATTAATTGCATTGTTTGTATAGATCTTTATAAATCCAAAAAGAGCATTAGCAGAGGGAAGCAGTGGTAGAGTGCAAGAGAGCCTGTATACTGCAGGAAATTAGAGAAAAAGAGAATATAGCTGATGCAATGAGTCTAGATTTTTTTAAGGAAAGTCTTTACAAACATGTAGTTAATGTCAAGGATGCAGAAATCCTTTCTCACCACATGGAAATGCTATATATATAGCAATTCCATGTAGTTAGGAAGTAAATCTATATATATATATATATATAGATATTTACTCTAAAATCTATATATATTTGATTCCACTCTGCTCAGCAAATGCTTATTATGANTTGATGAGATTTAAGAATCTCATTTCGTGTTCTTCTTTTATTTTAAACATAAATGTTTGTATATTATGGTATAAATTTATTTGTATTTTATTTTTATGCACAGATAAATATAAAGAAATATTTGTATTTATTTAGATGCAACAATAAAAGATATAACTAGAAAATACAAGTATCTTTGCCTTAAATGATATCCTGACAAACACAATAATAGTAAAGCAGTTATCAATCAATGTAAGTGTTTTTGATAAGAATTTTTGTTAATATAATAATTTCTTACTGTTGTTCTATGAAATATATACAGTGATTCCATAATAAAAGCATTTATCTAAATTGCTCCATCAAGTACAATATTTTGATGGACATGGGCTTATTATGAATGCATTGTTTTTTTTCTCTTTAAAATATTGATATATGGATGGAATCATGTTATCTGAATCTAAATTATTTAGTATTATTAATTTTCATCAAAAATATTTCAATTTAAATATTTAATGGACAATAGAACATTGCTATATAACATTTTTAATGAATCAATATATAACTGTTGGACATTAGCATTGATATACAGGTAAAAGAGATTTTGAAAGCAAAAACAGAAACATTAATATTAATGAAATATAAGTGATTTTTGAAAATGGTTTTCAAGGTCAACAAAAAAGTTGCATCTAATTCTTCATGCATAACTTCCTATACAACTACATTAATAAAATTAATACTGTACAGTCATTGATTTTATTTTTGTTTTGTTTATCCAATTGTGTTGGTATTTGTTAAACAAAACAATGGAATGGGATTGGGAATAATCTCTGCAAGCAATCTTGAAAATGCATGGTACTACTACCCCTGTTGATTATTCATTTTTGTCACATTCTGTTTTGGAGAATTTGTTGAAGTTTTGTACAACCATCTTCAATCACTTTGTATATTTAACACATTAAGTGCCATGTGTTACAGCTATGCAACACATTGTTAATTGCTGGGTGCATTGCAAATATGCAACATACCCAGCAATTAACCCAGGCCAATTTTACGGCCTGGGTTAATTGCTGGGTCAAATATGTATAATTCAGGTTAAATGTATAGTATGTGTGTTGCATTCTGCATCACACACTATACGTCAAAATTTGTGCTGTGTTATTTCAGAGAAACAAGCTAGCCATATAAATATAATGGAAATAGTTAGAGTATAGCCTGTGCAAATGAAAATTGCACTTAACCCAGTAAATTTTTTTTAATGTTAGAATGCTAATAGAAATTTAATTTTTTTATCTATAAAATACGAGAAATATGCAGTTTGTTTTTCTAATGTTTTTTTTCTTTTACAATGAATGTTAATAGGTACAATATCATGAAATATAAAACATAAAAACAAATATTTGAGAAACAATCTTTATTTTCTGTTAGTGAACAAAAACAGTAAGTGTATTATTTTAGTAATTATTCTATTCTTCTTAGATTTGTATCAATCCATTTATACAACCTAGAATTTATGCATTTATGTGATAGAAGTTCTGTTCTATTTAGAACCTGATGAGCATAAAAGATGGCACAATGTGATCAGGAAAAAATCATTCGGGCCAGGTGGGGTAATTCTGCAACATGTTTAAAAATCGAGAAAAAAAATGTTTTTCAACAATAAAGACAAAATTATATTAAATGGCCATAATTTTTGTTCTATTTTGTCCATAAAAAAGGGTGTGCTTAATGTGTTAAAGGATATAAAGCTAAAAAAGTTAAAACATGTTAATTGCTGACTTTTTATCATAACATGTTATGAAGTTCTTAATTTTATATTGTAATTAGCATTTTTCATTATATTTTGTATTCTTTTAAAAATTATTTTAATTACTTGGTTTAAAGTATTTTTCTTAAATATTTCAATATTCTGTTTAGGAATTAAACATTGAACTCCAACTGATTTAAGTGAAAAAATATTGGAGAAAAGTAACAAATTTATTTTTGATATAATCAAAGTAATAATATGAAAGAAATTTACATATAAAATTTAAATGTTATGAAGTATTCACAGTTTTGAATAACTTAAATAAACAGGATTTTTTATTAAGAAAATCAGATGATTGAATTGACTTTTCATTTACATTGATCAATAGAAATATAATATATTTAAATTATAAATAACAATTTAATTTTTTACACTGATAGAATAAGTATTTAAAGTTTCTAATGAATTATTCAGAATGCATGTAGTATGTAACCAATTCAAAAATGCTGATAGATTCCAGTCTTAAGAGCAAACCATTTCCCTTATTATTTTATTAAATTTTCTAGTATAATAGTAAGCAAAAATTCAAACAGTAATCAAACAAAGTTTTTATAGGTTATTTAAAAAGTCAGTTATTTATATCAACATTACACAGAAGACAACAACAGAAATTATACACAATGTTAGTAGTTCCGAATATCTGTTTTTAAATCTGAAATGATACATTCAATTCAGAAAATATTCCTTGGTAATTATGAAATATTTATTTTTATCAATAATTGGTATGTTTTCTTAATGGGCCAGAGGATAAGAGCCAAACTAAGGTGGGATTGCTAGTCCTTCAGGATGGGGGTTGTATGTGGAGCTAACATTCCCATCATGTAAATACTTTTTCCTCTTAAAAGAAGACAAGAGGAAAGAAAGGTAGGATCTGGGAATGGTGGGACTTTTAACCTTAAGAGTTTCCTTCAACAACCAGCAAGTGACAGGACTGGATTAAGCCAATGAGAAAAAAAAGTGGAAGTGTGAATGTTGATTTAGTGTGTGGAATGTAAGAGGAGCGAGAGATAAAGTGAATGAGTTAATAAGGGAAATGGCTGAAAATAAATTTGATGTTCTTTGAATGAGTAAGACGAGAGTGAAAGGCAAGGATTGTATGGATGTGAATGGGAATGGGTTGATTTGGTCTGATGTGCAAGAGAGAGAGTAAGCAAATGCAGAAGTAGATGTTTTAGTTAATGTACTCATGCAGAAGTATAAGCAAGTGAATGAAAGACTGATGTGGATGCACTTCAAAGTAAAGATGCAGAGTGAGTGCCATCATTGTTTATGCCCCAATGGATGCTGAAAAGAACAAGTTTTGGGAAAAGTTACATAGTGTCTTGGATGACTCTCAGCAGCATTTGATTCTAACTGGAAATGTGAATGGATGGGTGGGTGTGAAGAGAGAGACATCAGAGAGTGCTAGGTCTATGTGGTGATTCCCAGATGAATGATATTGGAGAGCAATTGATCTTATGTGGAAAAAGACCCATGGGTGTCCAATACCTTTTTCCACACAAGACCATTCATGAGGTAACCATTCTTTACACAAGATCAAATATAGATGGGAAAATTGTATGAAAGGTCAGAGGTATAATAGATTTTGTTGTATATGATAATAGATTAAGAGATGTAGTGGCAAATACAAGTTATGAGAGGAGCCAACTGTGGCTCAGTATCATTACTTAATGGTATTTTTGGCCTCTTTGTGCTCTCTGAGCGGTAAGGGGCCTAAAACCACAAATAAAAAAAAATTTAAAAAAATGGTATTGAGGGTGCAAGTGAAGATTGAGGGCATAACAACAGGATGAAAACAATGCTCTGTAGTGAGTGAAAACAGATGCCTGGTGAATAGAAAAGACAAGTGTAGAGATTATGTTCAGTTAAAACTAGGGAAAGTGAATGAAGAGTTAAGTGATCTGGAAGTGGTTTGAAAGGATTTGATTTCCAATCTTGTGTGTTTAGAAGCAGCAAAAGAGGTATGTAGTGTAACAAGAGTGGGTTATGAGAGAGAAACTGTGTGATAGAATGACTGAGTTGAGCAAGCAATGAAAGAGAAAAGGCTGCATACATGAGCATACTAAATGGCATATGAGTGAGAATAAGTACAGAGTGAAGAAATGAGAAGCTACATGAGTGATTAATGAAAGTAAGGACAGAATGAATGAAGAATGGACTGAATGTTTGCAAGGGACATTTGAACAGAATAGAAAACTGTTCTGGAAACAAATTCAGAGTATATGTGGCAACAGAAAGAAAAGTGTACTCCGTGTACAAAGAGCAAATTGTGACCTGCTGTGGGATGATTGTGAGGTGTGTAAAGGTGGCATGAATATTTGAGAGCTTGTTGAAAGGCAGTGGAGGAACAGTTGTGGAGATAAATTAAAATAGTGATGGATATGGATCTATTCTTTTAAGTGAGATTAGGATGCAAAATGGTAAATCTCTTCATCTAGAACAANCATAACCTATCCAAGATTATAATGAGTGACAATTTTTTTTATGTAAGAAATTTTCACATTAAAAAATAAATAAATAAAATTGAAGTAGAGACTAAATTAACTATCTTTCCTTTCTTTGTTAATGTGAGAATATTTTATCAATTAATTATACTATAGACTGCTTTTTATCAAATATCTTTCTCCAAGTGATGATTTTTGCTATTTTAAATTTGCCCTACTTATCCTAATTCTTCCATAGAAAAGTGTACTTTTTCTATGTTTTAAACCTTGAAATAAAGTAATTCTTTTTTATTTTTGTCATTTTTAATCTTTGCTTCAACAATTAGTTTTATTTTGTGCCAATTTGGGCACAAAATTTCTGGATAAAGTTGAGAAGATTTAAATCCAATTTTTAGGAATACTTTTCAAGTTGGATTATTCAATTCCAGATTATGCAATTAGATAATAATTACGTAGATTTCTATTAAAAATCTTACTAACACTTACAAAAGAATTTTTACAATTTAATTCATTTGTACAATTCTCACAAATTTCAGACCCTTCAAAATATAATTCAGAAGGAAAAAATAACGAAACCTATCTTACATTGCAACTTCGTTCAGGTTTAATCTATTGTATTTTATCTGACTTGAATCTTATTAATTTGTATTGGTGCAGATAAGTTCCTGCTAGTTGCAAAACAATGTACAGTACAACAATATCAAAAGAGAACTAGTACATTGATTTTTCATTCTTGGTATTTAGTTTTCTGAATTCTATCTTTTCAATTTTAAGTTACATTATGAAACTATATAGCTTTAAGGCTTGAAATTGGACTAAACAAGTTAAATATTCATTATAAGAATAAGGTATAATTCCTTTGTTTCTCATCTTTTGTAAAGAATGTCAAACACCAAATTCGACATTGTATCTTCTTTTAAATGTAAGATAGTTTAAGATTTAAAAAATGAATTTTTTGGCTTGTATGTTCTACCAGTTCTCTCCAAGGCTTTCATATAAAAATATATAAACTTTGTGAAAGCTATTTTTATATATTTAACTGAAAAAATTTATTTGAGTTTATTTTTTTTAATTACAGTAGAGCCTTGAAAACTTGGCACTCTGGATAACTCGGCCACACCCTGGCAGGGCAAAAAATCCTTAGTTAATTAATTTTCATTATAGACAGCTTTATGCCTCATAAAGTATTTTTCTGGGGTCAGTCTTATCAGGTAAATTACTGTACACAGTGTATTCATTAATTTTCGTTTTCATGTAGTAAAGGCTCTATGCCTTCATAAAGGTCGTACTTTTCCTTTGTTTAAGGGTATTTGGGCAGTTTATTCTCTGTTGTATTCTCAAGCAAACAATACATACAAGTACAGTACAGTATTTTCTGAGGAAACACTCATACTTATTTTTTTAACCCCATTCCCGATAACCTGGCATTTTCACAAACTCGGCCACCCTTCAGTCCACATTAGGCCGAGTTTTCGAAGCTCTACTGTATATCAATATGAAAATTTATGTTAATTAGTTTTATTTTATTTTTTGTATCCTTGATAGATAGAGGTATATTTTAATATGTTAATAAATAATTTATTGATTAAATTATTTTATTAATAAACATCAAAAATTTATGTTATATATAATGTTTTAGAACTCTTTCTTTTGAAATTTTTCATCAAACATATCTTATATATACATATTCAAGGATCATAAACCAAACTATTGCCATATTAAACAGGGCTATTTTTAGCTTGATATAATTTGAATGCAATTATTAGGTTTATGATTAAAACATTGGGCTTTGAGATGTTTTTTACGTATATATTCATATATGTATATAAGGTACAGCAGGCATATCATGCCTGCTGAACCACTTAAGTTCATTAAAATGCATGTAAACTAGACTATTTTAATCCAGTTTAAAAATAAATTTGAAGGCATTTTTATATACAATCAACTTATGTTAATATGAATCGCTAGGGAAACAGTAGTTTGCTTTATTGAAAATTCATATTAATAGTTTTCAGGGTTAAGGTCAAGGTTGTAAAATTTATGGAGNAGGTCTGTCTTATCAGGTAAATTACTGTACACAGTGTATTCATTAATTTTCGTTTTCATGTAGTAAAGGCTCTATGCCTTCATAAAGGTCGTACTTTTCCTTTGTTTAAGGGTATTTGGGCAGTTTATTCTCTGTTGTATTCTCAAGCAAACAATACATACAAGTACAGTACAGTATTTTCTGAGGAAACACTCATACTTATTTTTTTAACCCCATTCCCGATAACCTGGCATTTTCACAAACTCGGCCACCCTTCAGTCCACATTAGGCCGAGTTTTCGAAGCTCTACTGTATATCAATATGAAAATTTATGTTAATTAGTTTTATTTTATTTTTTGTATCCTTGATAGATAGAGGTATATTTTAATATGTTAATAAATAATTTATTGATTAAATTATTTTATTAATAAACATCAAAAATTTATGTTATATATAATGTCTTTCTTTTGAAATTTTTCATCAAACATATCTTATATATACATATTCAAGGATCATAAACCAAACTATTGCCATATTAAACAGGGCTATTTTTAGCTTGATATAATTTGAATGCAATTATTAGGTTTATGATTAAAACATTGGGCTTTGAGATGTTTTTTACGTATATATTCATATATGTATATAAGGTACAGCAGGCATATCATGCCTGCTGAACCACTTAAGTTCATTAAAATGCATGTAAACTAGACTATTTTAATCCAGTTTAAAAATAAATTTGAAGGCATTTTTATATACAATCAACTTATGTTAATATGAATCGCTAGGGAAACAGTAGTTTGCTTTATTGAAAATTCATATTAATAGTTTTCAGGGTTAAGGTCAAGGTTGTAAAATTTATGGAGCTAAGGATTAATAAGCAATCAAAATCTCTAAATTGTAATAGTTTGCATTAATTCACTAAATAAATTTAATGATCTAAATGATTTTCAAATCAGACAAAATGAGGAGGAGACTGTATTTGTTGTTTAAATGTAGAGCGGTATATCAGAGTGGTCAAACAAAACGAAGATAAAAGAAATTTGTGATTTTTTTACTGTTGAAGATGGTTTGAAAAAATAGAATATATTTTTTAGTGCCAAAAGAGTGAAAAAAAGGATCCAAATTTGGCACAAAGTAGCCAAACCTAGCTTCACTATATGCATTCACCATATATAAACAATCACATGTTTGCATGGGTCAGCATCCATTTAAAGGGGTAAACATCTTTAAACTTTAACTCCTATTTTTTGAGTACAGTAGAATGGCCCACTAAAATCAGATATTTGAATTACTCTACAATCTGAGGTCAAACTGTCTTTGCCTACTAGAAAAAAATCTATTATACTCAAAATAGAACATTTATTACAGTACCACTTTGCTTTTTATGCTTTTCTGTATGAATAATAAAATTATTATTGGAGTTAAGGTTATTTCTTGGGAGTTGTGAAAGCAATTTCTGTTTGGTTTAACAAATTCTGGTAAAATTTTTGTTTGCTCTATTGTGTGAAAATTAATGTTGTGACAATGGTATTTTGCCAAGGCAACTGCAAAATTTCATTTAATGTGAGAGTTTGCTTTATCGATGTTTGTTTTAAGGTGAGCGGACTGTATCTCACTTAATAAAGTCCAAAGTTTCTGGATGATTTTAATTTCTTGAGTTGTATGAACTCTTTTAATGATAAATAGTTCTATACATTTTACTTAATTTAATTATTGCCTGATGTTAATAAGTTGAAATTGTCAAGAGTACTTGTAAATACGTGAATATACATTAAATATTTTCTTTTATATTTTGATAACATCACAAGATTATTATTATCTGTGTTTATTTATATTCTAAAATGTTTGAATATATCAAATTCATATGAACCTAAGTTAATATACAGTTATAATATTTATTTAAAAGAATTAACTTTAAATATTTAAAGACTTAACAAAATAGCAATAATCTTCAGTGTTCAATGAAACTTTTTGTTTAACAAATTTTATTTAATTGTTTTGATAAAATATCCAAAATAATAAATATTTTTAATATTATATTTATGTATACTTTAATTTCAGAAATTAAAAAAAGAAATCAACACTTCATATCAAAAGCTTTAAAGCAAAACTTTGTAATAAAGACAAAAAGTGAAAAAGTAAAATACTGACATAGGTAAGTGTAATAATTTCCTGGTTCTCTGATATAAATAAATAAATAATTGTTAAATATGTGAAGAAATAAATTTGTAATATAAAAATGAACATTTATTTTTTAAGCTTTACAAAAAATCATTTAAATGCTAACTATAAAACCATTAATTATTCAGAAATTGTATAGAAGCATACAAAGATTAGAATACAGATAACATATTGATAACAATTAGCCACAATAGTATAGTATTTGGATTTTTAACATCATAGAAATGTGCACGTTGTATTAAATTACAATAATGATGACTATGAAAGCATTTCACTTCCTGCATAGAAAATAAGAATTGATTATTGAAATGTTACTTCCAGTAAAGTTTATTGTAAATCAGTAAAATTACTAGTTTTCTGATAATTTAGAAATGTAATGAATTTCATAGAAAGTTGATAGAATTTAAAAAATCCACGTGAAATACAGTCAAACTTCTACATATTGAAGTTGTTAAATCCTGAAAAAAATTTGTTATAGGGAAATTTCGTTGTACAGAAATTACACTTTTAGGTAACTAAAGTATTATTTTAATGTAATATTTTTTTATTGTTTTATATAATTTAAATTAGTATAAACATAATATACACTAATAACATAAATGTAATTTTAATTTTTAGTAATTTTACATTTATATGTCAAAATACTTAAAAATTAGTTTAACTACATTTTTGTAAAAAACAAATCTGTAATTTTTTATTGCATTGAACAATTGAAAAATGTTCTCTCTTTGCAATATGCTTCACACTTAGTAAGAATATTAAAACTGCTTCATCAACATTGATGTAAACACAGGTTTAAGCACATTTTGCTGTAGATCTTGCATCATTGGCTAATTTCAAAATTCCTTTGTGATTTGTTAGTATGGCTGATAAACTACTCACAGGAATTTCAAACTTTGCTGCATTGTCTTTCTTTTTTGAGCTTTTATCAATTTCAAGCAACACATTAATTTTTTAGTAATGCTTAAACTATATAAACAGTTCTTCAAACTTCAACTAGATGACTTATTAAATAAAATAAAATCTCACTAACCTCAAAAATTAGTCTAGCAGTTCTCAAAATTATTACCTTTCTGACATTTTTGATAATTGTTAATTATAAATCATTTAGGTCCAAATGCTTCATTGACAGATAATATCTCTCTCTACAACTGGTAGCCATAAGGGGGCAGATTACATGATGACTTTAAAAGCTAACAACCAGTATTTCTCACACCTTGGCCACAGTTTTACAAAGGGTTTACAGATTGATACTTGAAATTGAACCTAAATTTGAACTCAATCCAGATAGAGTAATTGACTTTTAATGATTGATAGTTCTTACAAATTAAAAATGTTCATTATATAGAAATTTAGTATATATATAATAGATATATGTATTGTGAACTCATATATATATATAAGATCAGTGTACATTGCAAAAATACGTTATATGGAGAAATTCACTATATAGAAGTTCATACTATGAAAGTTTGACTGTATATTATGTATATTAATTTTCATTATACACCAAGACATAAATTCTGAATTGCTAACATGATTGAAAAGGAAGTTTTTGATTTATATTATTTAGTTATATAATTATATATTTATCAGGAAAAATTGCAGAATTAAAGTATTATATATATATTTTTTAATAACGAATAATATACAATAATTACATGTTCTTATCTGTATATTGTTATATATATATTTTGAAAACATTTACATAGTGTATGAAATTTCTGCCATATTCTAATAGAATAATATGTATTTATAGCAAACAAATTGTTTATATATGTTCAGTAATATATAATAATTAGATAACTTGGTTTAAAGTTTATTCTTACCACTACTACCACTATCATCATTCAATATTCACTTTAAACAGTTTTTATTTGTAGTGGATCTCAGGATGGCATGTTGAATTTCCAAAAATATTTATTTTAATTAAAACTTGTTTAATTTAAGTTTTTAGATACGTAAAGTGATTTATTTCCCATATAGTTTTAATGATAATGGAGTTGTTAAAGTCAATACTTAACTCTTAATTATTGTAGACTTATTTTGAGAATTTAAAGGTAAGAAATTAAAAATCAGACTATTCATATCAATTTATTTTAGCATATTGTTTTTATCTTTGAACACAAATTAGAATAACATTCAGAGATTCTTACTCTGAATGTTCTGTCATAACCAATAACTGATGATAAACTTACACTGAAATTAAAGTTTATTCATAAATATATATACATTCTAAACTTTAGAAAATAACAGCAAAAACCTACAGCTTTTTAAAACAATTTTAAAAAATCTAGAGATTCAACTAAACGCAATTCACTGTAATTGTCGTAGTTATATATTTAACAGTTTTACTGCGTATTAAGTGTATTTTTAATGGTGATATAGTAGAAGCATTTTGTAGACAAACTAATTAATTAAATCCAGTTTTACATATTGGTAATTATTATAGAATGAATAAAAATTAATTCTAAAATATGAATATGTAAGTGAATGATAAAATGCTTTACACTCAATAAATGATATTTTTAAATTGTTAGACTTTTCAATACAGTTTATTTATTGTAAAATTATGATTATCCTTTCATTAAATTGAAGGATAAAATTAACAATTTACATTTTTTTCAGGAAAATATGCTGTCATTATTTCAGCAAGTTTTTTTTGGAGAAGAAAATGGTATGAATAATTTCATTTTATTTTTTAATTCATAATTTACCATATTTTAAGGCATACACAATACAACTTTTGTCTAAAAAGAAGGCTAAAAAGCATTATATATGTGAAGATGCAATCTCTCACAGGCTAAAGAATTTTCCTAACTGCCTTCAGTAGGCTACAGTTAACTAATCTCTATCCAGCCCAACTCTTAAATAAAAATGTTATTGTTTAATTAAACGTAGTAGTAGTACTATTAATAGTAATAATAATATTTTAACTGTAATACAGTAAAAATGTTTGGAGTAACTTTCAAAGGAGTAACCTTCACAGGACAGCTTAAATACATTTCCTAAATATTCTGTGCCAAAATGGAAGAGCATTTTATATGCTGTAAAATATGGTAGTTTTTCAAATAAATAATTTCACACTACTGTTTAGAGTACAGAAAAATTCAAAATTTCTTTAGTATGTTTAAGCTAGTTAGCTCATTTTCAATAGCAAAATCTAAATTTGAACACATCCACAAAATTCCAATAATTTGAAAATCATCAATGGTTAAAAAAGAACACTTAAGGTTTAAAGTTTAAATGTTATGACACTATCACATTATGTGATACTGTATTTTTGTGGATTGACCAACATACCACATATAACTGGGAAAGACCAACATGCTAGAAACCTCAGGGTTACCAGCATGCTGGTTTTTACCATATGGAAATATCTGATTTCGTGGTCTCCCCACAAAGACTGACATGCCAGACAGTTTGCGAAATATGGTAAAAAATTCACTTATATATAAGAAATACACAGTGTGACAATAACCAAACAAATGGAGGCATACCATTATGAATTTAGTGAAGGATCCCTGTACATCTTTTATGCACTTTCTACTTATCATGTGCTTGTATTTTTAAGCTATAGATGCTATTTCTGTGGGCTAGGAAGGGTTTCTTCATTCTTGATATTAATTGCATTGTTTGTATAGATCTTTATAAATCCAAAAAGAGCATTAGCAGAGGGAAGCAGTGGTAGAGTGCAAGAGAGCCTGTATACTGCAGGAAATTAGAGAAAAAGAGAATATAGCTGATGCAATGAGTCTAGATTTTTTTAAGGAAAGTCTTTACAAACATGTAGTTAATGTCAAGGATGCAGAAATCCTTTCTCACCACATGGAAATGCTATATATATAGCAATTCCATGTAGTTAGGAAGTAAATCTATATATATATATATATATAGATTTACTTAATAATAATACTTTTTATAAATGAGATTAAAAAGACAAGTTATTTAAAATTTAGATTCAAATGATGAAACTGATGATTGGGATGATAATGATTCTGGTAATGAAAGTGATGCAACTGATTTAAGTTATAAAACTAGAAATGGTGAGTACTTTTTTTGATTAAAAAATAATAAATTTTTTCATGATGATTTATTTTTAAAATTTTTTACAATAAAATATTTTAAAAATTATTTTAATTACTTGGTTTAAAGTATTTTTCTTAAATATTTCAATATTCTGTTTAGGAATTAAACATTGAACTCCAACTGATTTAAGTGAAAAAATATTGGAGAAAAGTAACAAATTTATTTTTGATATAATCAAAGTAATAATATGAAAGAAATTTACATATAAAATTTAAATGTTATGAAGTATTCACAGTTTTGAATAACTTAAATAAACAGGATTTTTTATTAAGAAAATCAGATGATTGAATTGACTTTTCATTTACATTGATCAATAGAAATATAATATATTTAAATTATAAATAACAATTTAATTTTTTACACTGATAGAATAAGTATTTAAAGTTTCTAATGAATTATTCAGAATGCATGTAGTATGTAACCAATTCAAAAATGCTGATAGATTCCAGTCTTAAGAGCAAACCATTTCCCTTATTATTTTATTAAATTTTCTAGTATAATAGTAAGCAAAAATTCAAACAGTAATCAAACAAAGTTTTTATAGGTTATTTAAAAAGTCAGTTATTTATATCAACATTACACAGAAGACAACAACAGAAATTATACACAATGTTAGTAGTTCCGAATATCTGTTTTTAAATCTGAAATGATACATTCAATTCAGAAAATATTCCTTGGTAATTATGAAATATTTATTTTTATCAATAATTGGTATGTTTTCTTAATGGGCCAGAGGATAAGAGCCAAACTAAGGTGGGATTGCTAGTCCTTCAGGATGGGGGTTGTATGTGGAGCTAACATTCCCATCATGTAAATACTTTTTCCTCTTAAAAGAAGACAAGAGGAAAGAAAGGTAGGATCTGGGAATGGTGGGACTTTTAACCTTAAGAGTTTCCTTCAACAACCAGCAAGTGACAGGACTGGATTAAGCCAATGAGAAAAAAAAGTGGAAGTGTGAATGTTGATTTAGTGTGTGGAATGTAAGAGGAGCGAGAGATAAAGTGAATGAGTTAATAAGGGAAATGGCTGAAAATAAATTTGATGTTCTTTGAATGAGTAAGACGAGAGTGAAAGGCAAGGATTGTATGGATGTGAATGGGAATGGGTTGATTTGGTCTGATGTGCAAGAGAGAGAGTAAGCAAATGCAGAAGTAGATGTTTTAGTTAATGTACTCATGCAGAAGTATAAGCAAGTGAATGAAAGACTGATGTGGATGCACTTCAAAGTAAAGATGCAGAGTGAGTGCCATCATTGTTTATGCCCCAATGGATGCTGAAAAGAACAAGTTTTGGGAAAAGTTACATAGTGTCTTGGATGACTCTCAGCAGCATTTGATTCTAACTGGAAATGTGAATGGATGGGTGGGTGTGAAGAGAGAGACATCAGAGAGTGCTAGGTCTATGTGGTGATTCCCAGATGAATGATATTGGAGAGCAATTGATCTTATGTGGAAAAAGACCCATGGGTGTCCAATACCTTTTTCCACACAAGACCATTCATGAGGTAACCATTCTTTACACAAGATCAAATATAGATGGGAAAATTGTATGAAAGGTCAGAGGTATAATAGATTTTGTTGTATATGATAATAGATTAAGAGATGTAGTGGCAAATACAAGTTATGAGAGGAGCCAACTGTGGCTCAGTATCATTACTTAATGGTATTTTTGGCCTCTTTGTGCTCTCTGAGCGGTAAGGGGCCTAAAACCACAAATAAAAAAAAATTTAAAAAAATGGTATTGAGGGTGCAAGTGAAGATTGAGGGCATAACAACAGGATGAAAACAATGCTCTGTAGTGAGTGAAAACAGATGCCTGGTGAATAGAAAAGACAAGTGTAGAGATTATGTTCAGTTAAAACTAGGGAAAGTGAATGAAGAGTTAAGTGATCTGGAAGTGGTTTGAAAGGATTTGATTTCCAATCTTGTGTGTTTAGAAGCAGCAAAAGAGGTATGTAGTGTAACAAGAGTGGGTTATGAGAGAGAAACTGTGTGATAGAATGACTGAGTTGAGCAAGCAATGAAAGAGAAAAGGCTGCATACATGAGCATACTAAATGGCATATGAGTGAGAATAAGTACAGAGTGAAGAAATGAGAAGCTACATGAGTGATTAATGAAAGTAAGGACAGAATGAATGAAGAATGGACTGAATGTTTGCAAGGGACATTTGAACAGAATAGAAAACTGTTCTGGAAACAAATTCAGAGTATATGTGGCAACAGAAAGAAAAGTGTACTCCGTGTACAAAGAGCAAATTGTGACCTGCTGTGGGATGATTGTGAGGTGTGTAAAGGTGGCATGAATATTTGAGAGCTTGTTGAAAGGCAGTGGAGGAACAGTTGTGGAGATAAATTAAAATAGTGATGGATATGGATCTATTCTTTTAAGTGAGATTAGGATGCAAAATGGTAAATCTCTTCATCTAGAACAAGGGTGGGCAACCTTTTTTATAACATGGGCCAGAATAAATTTTACGTTTTTTCCGCGGGCCATAGTAGTTAATTGACACCTTGTGACCTGTAAATTCTTAGTCTGCAAATATAAAATAAATAAATAAATAAATAAAAAGAAATTAATTACTACAGTCGACCCCCCTATAACACTGTTGATTATTCCGTTTTATATGAATTCCATGTTGTATGAGTCACTTAGATTTTACAAATGCGTGTGCCGGGCTGTGAACGGCTCACCTATTTGTAAAATCTAAGTGACTTTAAACACAATAAAAACAGCACTATGTAGTTGGATACGACAGACATTACATTTTCTAATTGCATAGCTTTTGCACATAGATTTTCTTGATGGATGATGCGATGAGATATAAATAATTTAGAAAAATTCTGTTCTCCCATTTTTTGTTTTAATAAGGAAATGACTCCCTTATTTTTTCCTGTCATTGCTGCCGCAACACTTCAGAAAATAATATTCAATTTAAACTAGACGAATTACATCGAAAAATATTTATTTATAATATCTTCTAAACATCTCGCGGGCCAAATAGAAACTCTTCGCGGGCCGTAGCTGGCCCGCGGGCCGGGGGTTGCCCACCGTTGATCTAGAGTGTGTGTGTAACTGCAGAAATGTGGGAAAAAATGAAAAATGTGGAAGAATGGGTCTTCCAACTCTGAAACTTACATCAGGATAAGGGTATAGTCTGTAAGATTAGAAAAGTGCTGTGATTGTTCTGATATGCAAGCGAAAGGGTAAAATGGTAGAAAGTAAGAACTTCCATGGCATAAGCTTGCTGAGTATACCTGGAAGTTTTTTCATGAGTATTAGTTGACAGAGTTGAGAAGCTGACTACAAAGCAGATATGAAAAGTGCAATGTGAATTTATGAAAGAGAAGAGATGTGTGAACCAGATCTTCATATTGTTAGTGATTTGTGGAAAGATGTTTGAATGTGGGTAAAAAGTGTTTGCAGTGTTTGTTGATCTAGAGAAAACATATGTTAGAGTGCATAGAGAGAAACTGTGGTAAATATTGTGATTATGGAGTGAGAGATAAACTACTTAAAGATGTGAGAGCAATATATTAAAACAGCAGAGCATTTGTGGATGGCAAAGTGAGTTGTTCACAATTGAGGAGGGTGTGTTATGTTCATGTGGTTATTTAATGTTTTCATGGATGCATGCACGAGGAGATCTAGAGTGCCTGAGTATGGAATGAATGAGTATGTCAATTGTTGTATGCAGATAACACTGCTATTAGCAGAGCATTGAAGAGCTTCAAATACTTGTTCTAATCTGGAAGAGGTATATGAGGAATATATGCTGTGAGTGAATGTGAATAAAACTAAGGTGATTAGTTTGACTGCAAAGTTGAGCAAACAGATTGCATGATTGAGCTGAATGGTGACCAACTGGAAAAGTGAATGAGTTTGTATATTTGGGAAGCATGATAGATGAATAGGATAGATGATAAAATTATCAGAAGAGTGAATGCAATGAGTAGACGTGCAAGGGATAAAGGACACAAATGGGTGTGTGGGGGAGAGTTGAGTATGATGGAAGAGTGGCAGGAATCATATTAGAGTATTTGTTAGGAGTGTTTGACATAATGAGGAGAGAATATGTGAGAAATGAACAAGTGCTGGAGGAATATGGGTGAAAGAGAGAATGATTCAAAAGGTGAATAAATCGACTCTGAGATGGTTTGGCCATATTGAGAGAATGAAAAGAGAACTGTTAAAGAGAATATACAGGGAAAAGATGGATAAGAAGCATGGAAAGGGAAGGCCAAGAAAGTCTTGGTTGGAACAAGTGGATAAGTATTTGAAGGAACGTAAGGTGTTGAGTCAGAAAGAGAATGTGAGGAAGTGTGTTAGAAGATGCATGAGTGTGTCTGAAGCAAAAGAGGTGTGTCTGGATAGGGAAGTTTGGAGAAAGTTGCTGAATGGGTGACTTGTAGTACCCTTTTGCCAGCTGCTCACTCTTATTGAATTATGAGCATGAGGATATGTATGTATATTTGTTATAAATTCATATTGGTGTCAAAAGAAATTTAAAAACTTCTTATGTTAAAGGTTATATAAAAATTACAAAATTCAAATAATTCAGAATTATTTTAATGCATGATTTTTATCACTCATTCACTTTCTTTATTCTAGTGATTTGCCTAAAATGCAAAACTAAGTTTTAATGCTTTAAATATTAGAAAATATATTGGTTGATAATTTATTTTTAACACAAAAGTTAGATTGCATTTACTTAAAAAACTTATTAAATTTTGAAAAACCACTTGAAAATATAAATAACAGATATTGCCATTAAATTAAGAAACTACAGTCGACCCCCGTATAAGATCATTGATTATTCCGTTTTATATGAATTCCATGTTGTACAAGTCACTTAGATTTTACAAATACGTGTACCGGGCTGTGAACGGCTCACGTATTTGTAAAATTTAAGTGACTTGTACAACATGGAATTCATATAAAACGGAATAATCAATGATCTTATACGGGGGTCGACTGTATTTTTATTATATAAATGATTTTAGTTTGTCAATTCTTTATAATATATTCAATGCAATAGTTTATAGATGATAATTCAGAATTAAACATTAAAAATAATTTATATTTTTAATTTATTCGTCATTAAATTACTTTTTGTTATAAGCATAAATGTACATTTTAAGGTTGAATCATTGAATATCATTTGAAAATTAAATATTTAATATTTTAATTATATAATATAAAGTAATCTAACTTTAAATTGATTTGAGTAATAGGATGCTATGAAAAATGATTAATTGACAATATATTTATTAATTTTTGGTAATTGTCTGTTCTAATTTAACAAAATGAGTAGAATTAGTGCAATATTAGACTATTAAATCACTTATTAAATATGATTTTTATGATAAAATTTTGAATGTATATTACTTTAAATTAGAATATTGGGAGTTTAATAGATATATTATTCAGTCATTTAAGAAATATTATTGTACAGTATTTATATTCCTTATTCTTGTAATGTACATACTCGTTTGGGACAGTCTTTACATATAAAATATAAAAATATAGGTTGTATTTAATCATTTTTGAAATAGATTATGAGTTTTTATAATTATCATAATATTTAATAATAATATTTTTATTTTCAGTTTTTCCAGTTCTTACTGTTGAGGTGAGATGCTATTAATTAAAAAAATTAATCTATGATTTTAATAAATATTAGCTTAATATTAAATTCTCTATTGTTTGTTTTAGATTTTTTTTCCATCATATACTCACAAGTCAGTTAAAAATAATTATTTTCATTAATATTACAATGTCAGTTATTTGAGTTTATTTATTTAAAATATTTCAACAAAGCAGTAATCTCTCATTTTTAAAAAACAAACAAGTTTCTCTGGTTAAAATTATCTATATTATCCATACTCAAATAATCCAGTGCATTTTGAACATCCCTCCAAGATTCTTAGACCATTCCTCTATAGTTTCTCAGTGTATTAAAATTTTTTAACATAAATTAAACAATCACATTTAAAATCCTACTGTAAATGTCCACATCTCAATGAAATTAAGTTACAATACAAAAACTTGGTGATAACAGAGCATTGTTGTAATAATAATTGTGATATTGATAAAGAAGATATTAAAATATGAAGATAATATGCCTAAATGTAAGGTTAAAGAACCCCAAGAAAATAATGAATTTAAATGGAGATACTGTACATATGTCAGCACCATCTGATGGGAATATTTAATAATTAACAATAGAATGGAGAAATGTATGTGATTCTCATATGAATGTACAAAGGTATACATGCTGTAAGCATGAATCTTTCATTAACATATGGATATTATGATTTTAAATGTAAATGTTTAATTTATTACATTAAAAAATTTTAATACACCAGGGAAATTGAATAGGAATGTTCTGAGAATCTTGGAGGGACATTTGAAATGCATGTTTTTATAACTGGATTACTTGAGCAAGATTATATGTTTGTCTTTTTAAAAATGAGAGATTCACACTTTGTTGATAGATTTTAAATAAATAAACTTGAATACAATTGGATTCTAATATTAATTATAATAAAAACACCACTGCAAGAAACATTAGAATTATTTTTATTTCTACAAATAAATTTTGATCACTTATTCACAAAACACTGCTAAATTCAGTAACCAAAATTATTTAATATAAAATGTTTTCAACCTAATTTAGGCCATCTGCAGCTGGGCATAAAATGTATTCTATTACACATAAGTGTAGTAGAATACATTTTGCCAGGTGAGCAGCTGTTTGTATAATAATAATAAAACAAAACATTTGAACTAGATTTAGTTAATAAAATTTTATTATTGTTATCTGTTTAAAAACAGTTTTAAATTTATTTGACTGTTACAATTTGTAATATTTTGAAATTCTAAGTTTAAATTGTAAAAGATATTCTATTTCATTTATGTGTTCTATGCTTGGGATGGCTTAAATTAGTCTGAAAATATTTTATATTAAATAGTTTTTGTTATCTAAATGTAATAGTGTTTTACGTATCAATTGATTTGTAATGGTGCCAAGTTTTTTTAAATTTCTTAATCACTCATTATAAATAATTTAAAACACTTTATTAGAATTAGAAAATAACAATATTGCAAGAGATGATATATGTTTTATCCTTTAAATTGCACTAACTGCATTTCTACAATCATAATATTTTGACCAGAAAATGGAAAACAGACCTGCAACCTTTTGCAAATATCAAAAAATAATTTCTTTTCTTTCCAGCAAAATGTTTATTGATGGTCAAATGATGGAAAACCTGGTGTAGGCCTATAAATTAGACCAAAAATTAATAAACATTTTTTTGAAAAGAAGAAAAGGTTATTTTTTTATATTTGCAAAACATTTAAATTAAAATGCTAGATAATTGTCAAAAATTATTCTGTTAATCTAAGAACAAGAACAATGGATTTCACAATTCTAAATTCAAGATAGACAATATTCAATAAAATTGCAGCTCTGAATGAGGCAGTTAGGACCTAATTAGAGTTGTAGACCATGTCTGTAGGAGTAAAAAATGTCAAAGAAACTGATATTCTGCATATGACCTTTGCAAGATATAGCCTTTCAAAATCAACCTATAAACACGTGATAGACTTACTGGGTGAACAATGTGACTCCATTCACACTCCAGAAGTAGTCAGTAAAATGGGTTTCTTGTGTTTTATGAGCTGTTAGCCATCTCTAGTAAAGTGGAAAACAGCTAATTTTTATCGTTGTTTTGAGAAATAATTCCAGATTTTTCACTTTCAGATTTTCCATTTTTGATACTCTTCAAAATTTCAGATAGACTGATTTTTGGAGGCTATTCTTTGAAGGGTCATACAAAGACCATAGATTTCTTTGACTATTTTTGCTCCCATGGGCATAGTCTACAGCTCTGATAAGGTCCCAACTATCTCATAGCCCACCAGAGGCCGAGTGGATAACACTGGTAGTAGCTTTGCACCTCACAATGAGCTGATCATGTAGAGTTATCTGGATTTTCTTTATGTTTGTAACATCTAAATAGGGGACAATTTTCCATAAGTCCTATTGGGAGGCATCCCACTTGACAAATCACCTATATGTCACATTACTGTAATCAATAAACCAACCCAGCTGGCTTATTCAGAGCTGCAATTTTACTCAACATTCTTTAAAAAGATTATTTACATCATTCTAAGGCTGCAAAAATGCTACGATTATGATAATGTTTTGAGTTAGCTGAATTTAAAAAGAATAAAATGTATCAAAGTTTTAAGTCTAATTAACAGAGATTATTTTCATAGGAAGCCAAACAGAATGCAGATGCTTTAATTGCTGAAGAAGAAAGAGAAAAGAAGAGAGCAGAAAAAAGAAGAGCTAAGAAAAAAGTATGAAATTTAATAAATTAAAGTATTAAAATAATATATATTATAAATTAAATAATAATAATTTAATTTTTTTTTTCAGAAAAGAAAAGAGAAAAAGAAATTACAAAAAGAAAGAAATGGGGAAATTGTAAGAAAGAATCATAAGCATTTATTACAACTTTTCAATTTTCTTAATTTATTAATTTCTTTTAGAATATTACCGAAGATGCAAAATGTGAAGAAGAAAAAAGGTAATAAAAATTTATTTATTTATTCTGTTTAAATAATTAATCAAATTTTTTTATAATTTACATAATGATATATCTTAAACCATAAGAAGCAAGATTAAATATAGAAGTCTGTAGTTTTTATGTTATCAAAACTGTTTTGAAACATTTCTGTTCTTCATCAGTTGATATTAGAATAATAAAATATAATGCAATGACAAATTTAAGAATAAAGTGTATCCCATAATTATAAAGGCATAATTTTAATTAGAAAAAATATAAAAATTGTGTATTTGATCAATAAAATGAGTCTACATTTTTTATTATATAGGCTCTATAAAAAATGATGAGAATAGAGACATCCAATAAGATAAGTTCCTGTAATAAAAAAAAATATTTATTAACATCCAGTGGTTTTTTTGTCCCAAAAATATAAAGACAGTGGTTATAATTTCAGTCCAAATAAATAAATTACTCATTGAGATGCATAAATATTTGCATAGGACTAGTGAACAATTACTTTATGTATTTTTGTTATGATAAAATCTGTTCTTATACCCAGAGGATGTTCATTTTTGAAAAAGAGCAAATAAGCATTATGTATGCTGGAGATTGCCAAACATTTGGAAAGATCTATAATTGTAGCTGAAAATTTTGTGTTAAAAAGTGATAAATTTAGCACCAGAAACAACAGGAAACCATCAAATTTATTAGCAAGCTAGAATTATTGAGAAAATTTCTAACAATTGTACAAGTTTGAGATATTTGTCGTCTTGTTCAGATATTCCTGTAAACAAGTTAACTTTTTTAGAAATTTTACAGACTGACTACTGTATAAGAAGAGAGAGAGCCAGCATCCCAACATCTCTGTCTGTTACACACAAGACTATCAGATTGAAATGGGTCAAAGAAACAATGTTCTATACCACCAAATAGAAGTAGGTTGTGTTTAGTGATGAAAAAAAGTTTAATTAATTTGGATGGTGCAGATGACTGGCATGATCTAGGAAGAGAAGAACAAATGTATTGTAAGAGGCAACAAGGAGGTGAAAGTGTTATGGTTTGAGCAGGATTTGGATTTTTAGGTAAAACTAATGTTGCCTTTGTCAGTGGCAAAATGAATGATACTGTTTATCAAAGTGCTTGAAAATCATTTCCTTTCATTTGAATGAAACAATTGGAAGCCCTTTTCTTGACCTTTTAATAAGAGTATGCTTCAATCTGTACTGCAAAAACAACATTTGAATGTTTTTAGATAATTTGCAATTTAATGACATTTTATTTATTACAACCATGTTCAGAAAATATAAATTTTCGTCTATAATAATGTATCTTCTATTACCAGGACTTATTATACTGGCACTACAGAAATATTACAAAGTTTTACAGAAAAACATTTTTTTATTTTACTTAATATACCTGGACATATACATAGTTTTGTGTTTCGGACATTCTTGTCCCTCCTCAGCAGGTACTTTTGTATATTCTATAACAATAAAATAAGTATTTAAAATTACAATTAGAATTCCCGACAAAAGGTTTAATAAAATTCTTAATAAAAAATCTTACAATTTTAAGGTTTTCATTTATTTTTACCACAGCTGGACATTCAAATTTGACTGACAAAATAGAAAATACGTTATTATAGATGAAAATTTATATTTTAGTAAAAAAAAAAAGGACATTGAGGCATTTTAATTAAATGTTCAGAAAATGTCTGAAATAAAAATATATAAATCATTTTCATTTCTAAAAAAACAATTATGAATAATACTTAAAATTTTTAAGTAGATACCTTTCTAATTATGGGATGTACTGTACCTTAGTTTTATTTATCAATCAACTTTTATTTAATGAAGAAATTCTGCTTTAAAAATTAGCCTTTAATTAATTTAACTTATTCAAATTACATTGTTTTAAAATTAGTTGTTGATAAACTGGAATGATTCAGTTACATTTCTGATGAACTAAAAACTATGGATGTTTATATCTGACTTGTACATTACATAATTTGCTGGTTATGGAGTCAATTTTTTTTAAGTGCTAATATGGAATATTTTAAAATTTCTTATAGTTTAAATTTTAATATATATATATAAATATATTCAACTGGTTGGAGAAAAAAATTTAAAAATTTAATTTTTTCCAGTGTACCAAATAGTAGTTGTTCTGATACTGAAGGAGAGGTGAAAAATTTTTATTTGCATATATTGTAAAAAATAATTTATGATGATTTAATTTATTAAGATTTATTTACTTACATTATTTTAGAGTATAGATCCAAACAGTGCTTTTGTTGCAGTTGCAGCCAATAAGAGTAAAAAATTAGCGACTGCAACACATTTACAGAAAAAGAACTGTAAACAGAACATTTTTCCTTCACCATTAAAGCAAGATAGATATAGTTTTTTAAATTCTGAAACTTGTAAAAAGGGCAAAGAAAATAAAAATAAAAATAATAATAATCAGTCTGCTTGTAAAGGATTCAAAAATGTAAGTTTATTTCATATTAGTATATATAATTATTCATTAAACACAGTAACAAAAAAGCATTATATCATGATAATATTAACATTGTGGTGACTTATAATTATATCTGAATTCTACTTTGTTGTGAATTTCATATTTATCTAAGTGATTCCAAAATAGATACTTGTATAATATTTTTTATTTATGAAATAATTTATTATTATTAAATAATTTAATGAAAAATAAATAAATTTCTTCAATTTTTCTTTAGGGTATTGATCCTAATAGTGCTTTTGTGGCTGTTGCTGCTAGTAAAAGTAAGAGAAATATCTCAATGCAAAAACTTGTAAATGAAGATAATTTTTGTAATAATATAAGGCAAAATAATGATGTACAGAATGTAAGTATATAAGAGGCTGTCTGATGTTATGAAATATTTTGTTTTTCAGTATTTCCTTAAAAAGTTAATTACAAAACAGATATAAATTTTTAAATCAAGTTTGAATGTAAACAGATAATTTATATACAGGGTATCCAATAAGTCTGGAATCATAGGAATCATGTTTGTCTTTGTTTATTCTTTTAAAGTAAAACATCCAAACTGATGTATATGATTAGTGAAAAGTCTGGATATATCCTATTAAACCTATCAGGCATATTTGGCAACTTTTCACTGTGGACTCCCATGACCAAAATTACTTGAATTCATTCATTCTTATTCAGTGCCATACTTGTAAAAGATTAAACGAATACTAGCATAATTCTTATGGTTCCAGACTTATAAGACACATTGTATATTTTGACATTATAATTTTTTGTTTTATATAAATCCTTATTGATTCACAAATCAGATCCATTCCTATGGTCCATTTGTTGTATGCATTTGTCAGTTATGTGTTAAAACATTTAAGTATGTAAGAAAAAAATATTAGCAAAATTAAAAGAACAAATATTAGTATATTTATTTTCTGATTATAACCACTTTTATAAGTTAAAATCAAGGAGCTTTTTGAATACACAAAATATCAGTAATATAATTATCGAGCTTACTCATCAAATTATATTTAATTGGATATAATGCTAATTCAATGATAGTTAAGTTGCATTATTTTTTTGTGGAAAAACTTTTAAAAATCGTTAAAATTTAAAGAATTCATTAAAAATTAGGATGTATCTATATTGGATAATTTATAAATATCTGTATGTGTGTACTGTACAGTACAATCTTGGTAATCTGACATACATGCGACTGGAATGGAGTAAGATTAAGGAGATTGCCAGATTATTGGAAATAAGGTGAATTCAATGGAAAATTTTTTAGAAAAAAGGCATTTGTTTATTTGTATGGTATTAATACATTGTATTAATCAAAAACACAGAATAACAAGAAATTATGAAAGAAGAGAAATCATATCTTACTGTATTTAGAGTTCTCAAATTAATTTCCAACCCTTTTAAAATAATTTTCAATTGTCTTTTGCTATTTTGTGATCTAAGCATGCTGCCATTGTCAGAAATCAGTGTTGCCAAGTTGGTGGTTTTCTACCAAATTTAATGGGAAATTGAAGCATGGAAGATTAGTGGGAGGTACAGTATTTTTTGTGTGAAATTATTTCAGGGGCTGAATTTTATATTTATACATTATTGTATTATAAGATACTGTGCCTTTTTTCAGCAGCATACAATGATGATCCTAAGAATCTTTAGTGTCATACCTGGAAATCAACCAACCTCTCCTAATGGAAAACACTCCTCCCTTTACCACCAGGGAAGTTGACGATGTAAAGAGGGAAGTTGACGATGCAGGACTAAAGAGGGGGAAGTCTCCCGGCCCTGATGATATAACTAACAACATTGCTCTCTGCCTCTGGGGATTATCCCTGACTTTCTCCTTGGCATGTACAATGCTTAAAGCATAGTATTTTCCCTGATCCCTGGAAAGTGGCCAAGATTGTCCTGGTACCTAAACCAGGCAACCATAAAGATTTCTGCTAGTCTCTCTCTTGCCTGTACTTGGAAAGATTCTTTAACATCTGATCAACAATCAAATATCCTGGTACCTTTAGAACAATCTCCTCCTCCAGGAAAATCAGCTGAAGATGCAATTCACATTGCTATTGATACCATTTGTAATTTATTGAATGACCACAAATATGTGCTCGTGGTCAGCTTGGACATCTCCAAGGCTTTCGACAGCGCCTGGTGGCCCTTCATTCTAAAACAACTCAGGACCTTATGTTGTCCCTCTAACCTATACTATAATTATTATGAAGGACTATTTGAATAACAGATTTGCCATATTACACAAGGACTAACACAATGCCCATAAAACGATCACCAAAGGGTGTCCACAAGGTTCAGTGTGTGGGCCACTACTCTGGAACATCACGTTCAATGCATTTCTACAGGAGAACTTCGGACAGAATAGGCTGATAGCCTATGCCGATGATGTCCTGGTCCTGGTGGGGGACTGCTCTAGGGCTGTCCTCAAGCACAATGGCAACCACCTGCTCAAGAAATTCACTGCTGAGGCATAAAACATAAACTCAATTTCAGTCCTCTAAAGACCAAAGGGATAGTCTTCAACAAATAAGGACAACCAAATTTATACCGAAGGGTACCACACATTAAGATGGACAGCAAAACCATCAAAATTGAGAAAAGCCTTAAATACCTGGGGGTTGTCCTGGATCATCCTCTCCTGGGATGCACATGTTGAGGCCATCACAAAATGCACTGGCCTAAATATGCAGACCTTTGCCCAGGTAGCCAAGAAAACATGGGGCCTTTCTTTGGGTGCTATGAGCACTATTTATGACCATATTTACATCCCAGTGGTGACCTATACCTGTGGCAGCTGGGGCTGGGCGTCCAATAAAGTCCATATTAAAAGGAAGCTCATCTCATCACAACATTGAGAACTCACTCTCTTCACCAAATGCTTCTGGACTGTGTGCAACCTTAGCATTCAAGTTATCACCAAAAAGCTTGCCATTGACCTCATAATCCAATTTAACAGAAAAATTCAAAATATTAAATGAGGTGAAGAAATTAACACCAGCGCTGGAGGGATTAACGTCAACAATTATGAGAGCCCTTATCTGTTTTTGGATACTTCGTTACTTGATAATGAATTTTACTGCCTGGATGGCAACTTCCCTCAAATTCCTGACATGGAGATCTTCACCAATAGATCTAAAATTCAAAACTCAGTTGCCTGTGGTTTTGTTGTCTTTATTAATGGGGAGGAAACTCACTTCAAAAAATACCACCTTAGCAACATATGCACCATCTTTCAACCCAAATTACTTTCTATAAAGATGGGCTTCCTTTGGTCTACTAACAATTATTCTCTCAGCCATATCCATATCATTACTGACAGCTTATCTGCCAACCGTGTTATTAATAGTACAAACTTCCACCTGATTGCTATCAAAATCAGGAATATCATCAACAACACCAGCAATACCATATCAGTCACTTGGACTCATGCTCACCTGGACACTCCTGGCAATGAGCATGCCAACCTCTTGGCATCCCAACCAATCTATGGTTGGGGATGTCTCAATTCCTATAATCTACAACAAAGCCATCAAACACATGTTATGTCAGTTCCTTTGGAAGGATACTCTTTCCACCTGGCAGGATATCTGGAATGAAAAAATAGCTGCATCACGCACAGTTTTATTCCAAACCTTAATGACTTTTTCAAACTTGACTGGTTCACACCTAACTACTTCATGACGCAATCACGATCATACTTCACTACTTCCTCACAGGTCATGGCAAATTTGGCACTTACCTGTCATGTCTCACTAATCATCCTTCTCATCTCTGTCCTGCCTGCCAGGTGGAGGACAGCAGCATACACTACATTTTCGACTGTATTATTCTTAAAGAGGAACGTTTGGAAATAAAACTTCTTTTAAATGCCCATGGGATTTCATGTTGTCCTTCAGATCTTCTCAGCAATGAAGAGATATATCTTGCCTTCTCCAGGATGGCTAAAAAATTTTGCAAACTGTCTCCTGTGATAAGTCCCTACTCTCAATAACCTTCTCTCCTTGGACTTGTGACACAATACATGTCCTGTACAATCATTATATATTTTAACTTTTATATCATTTCTACTATTTTGCATAGTGTATTATTATCAACTCAATTTGTTTTCTATGTATCTTTTGTATTTTACCTATTTCATGCTTAACTATTTATTATAACTCAATTTGTGTACCTTTGCTGTAATATTTACCCTAGTAATCACTGCAATCAAATCCTGCATAGTTTTATGTATATATTTTTTACTACTACTTTGTATGGTGTTTTATTATTAGTAGTTCATTTCATGTTTTATGTATCCTTCATGTATCTTAAGTATTTTATCTATCTTATGTATTACTGCCCACTATTACCTGATTTATGTATTATCTCGATGTTATATCCACTCTAGTTTGTCATATCTTAACTGTATTGTATCTTGGTTGTGCTTTTTGCAATACCAAGCATGTAAAATGTACAGTATATTAATAAACGATTGATTGATTGATTATCATACCTAAAGCTTGGACTTGATATCATATAGTAGCAAGATGTTCAAAGTTAGTGGAAACTGAAGTTTTGAACTAACAGGAAACTTGTCTACAACTTGGCAATTGTGCCAACAAAATCTGAGAGTCAACTAGTGTTGGGTTACCAAACTAGTAAATGGCAAGATTACTAAAATTGTGCTGTGTACAGTACAGTGCATATACATACATACCATAGATGAATGAATGTACTATACTATATTATAGGACTGTGTTAAAATATAATTTCATATTTACAAATTTATAAATATTAGTTACAACTTTTTAATTTAATGTAATTTATAAAAATAGAATTTATTTACTTCATTTAGAAATATCAAATAATGATTCATAATTTATTTTTGTTTTAATTATATAATTGATAAAAGTTTAGTTTTGAATAAAAAAAAACCCTTTAATATTGAACTCCATTTTTGAATATTTGATAAATTTAAATGATTATTTTTAAATATGACATTTCAAGTATATTATTTAGACTAATTTTTATTGAAATTTATTAAAATTAATGAATAATTTGCAAATAATATGATTTGATATCTTTTAAAGAAATTATATTGTTATTTATTTGATTTATCTTGTATTAATCTAAAGAAAACAGCTGATTACTTAATTCAATATATGTTTAATAGTTGGAAAACAGAGCTCTTGTCAGTTGAAAAACTACAAATTATCTTTATATTAAAGTAGTATTTATGATGAATAATGATAATATAATTACTTATTACAAATAGCATTTAGTTTTCTTTAATTAAAAAATAACACAAGAAATTTTTAAAAACAAAAGTTTAATTTTTTATTTTTTTATTTTTACTTGTTAACAATTAATATAAACAAACATAACTTAATAAACAAAGTTTTTATCAGATTATATTTTACATTTAAATTATCAAGTAACAATTGGAATAATTTCATTGTTATATAGTTGATTTTATCATCAATTCATATAGTATTAATTAAATAATTTGGATCAGTTAATTTTGAAATATTTTATAAAAGATTTTAATTATTATAAATTTATAATCATAAAAAATCTACTTTTGAATATTTAGATATGTCAACTAGGATGTACAGTACTAGCCTAACTTATGTTCAAATTGCATTTTGTGTCATTTTTCAGATATTTCAAAATTAATTCAAATTATTTTATTATTAAAATTGTCTACAGAGAATTATTCATGCATCTTAGTCACATTCTTACCGTTATTAAAATATCAAACAATGTAAATTGTAAAGTCACTGAATTAGAGACTGCTTCTATATTTGTAAAATGAGTTTTCTTGTTACATAATAAAAATTTTACCACTTATTAAGAAAACAGTTTATGTTGTATGAAATGAATTTGGAAATATTTTAATGTTAGTAAAAACTATATGTATTTTTTTGTTTCAGTGTAGAGAAATTGAAACAAGAGTATTAAGAAGCCGACAAGTTGCAAGTAAGCATAAATATTGCTAAATGTTTATTTGTATATAAAATACATTTTATAATTTAATAGTGTTTTGACAGATCATAAATCTAAGGTTGTTAAATGTATTCTTGAGTAATACTGTCAAACCTAGGGTTACAAACACCAACAATTCGGTTTAAATATGTATAAGTACATGATAAAAAATAGTTATTGCACCAGGATTGATAAACAGAGTCAAGTTTAAAATGTTCACAGAAGGTAGAAAGAAGAATGTTATGATGGTGATGCATATTAATGCTGGTTTTGGGAAAATGTTACGCCTGAAATTACCATTAAGTGTATGGAGAGTAAACCCTCTAAACATACTTACTCTGTGGTGGGGAAGAAGGGACACTTTTGAGTTGGTGCTCAAAAAGAGTGGACAATGATAGAGGTGTGATATTGTCTGATACCCAAGTAGATGGATGAAATCATAACTTCGAGCAAGAATCCTTAAAATTCCTGGGCCGAAGTTAGTGTGTTGGAGTCGTATTCAACATGACCAGTTTTGAGTTTAGAATGTGTGAGCAATGATTTGGATATAAATAAAAATCCTTAGGAACTAAGGAGAAGAAGACAGAAGTGCAAGAAGTTTCATGTGGCTCTTCACAACAGAACTGAAAGACATTTTCAGGACCTGGTACTGTTCTTTCCTATCTGCCATTATTATTACTACTATCCCCTATCTTCAATTTTTCATAGCAGTGTAAGTCTAGTATTAAGGGTTAGTTTTAGAAAAATTAATATTGTAATAATTATTCTTGTTAATTGTATTGGATTCGGATTATTGCAATTTGGGGTGTTGTGTTCATTTATTAGTTTTGTAATTTTCACTGACAATCATGTTTAGGATTTATGCTGGAGAAACCATCCTAGAGTTGACATCTTTGATTAAACCTGTAAATAGTCAAAACATGTATAAATAAAGTAAACATCTCACATCTACTTTGTGTTTAGTTTGTTGGGGTGTTTGCCTTGGTGGGCTAATAACGACCCTATCATATATCTCACAATATGTTTGAACATACTCAAAGTTATATATTCTCATTCTTTAGTCACTCTAAACTAAAATATTTAGAATGCATAAATATTAATCTAAAACAAAGAAATTGTGTGTTGATCTTATAAAGTAAATTTTATAAATTTCTGTTACTATAAAATATTCAAATGACTCATTTCAATATGAATTTAATATATAAAAAATTGTATCAAACTGTTTTCAAATATATACAATTCAAACCATTCCATTCACATTTAAGTTTATTGAAATTTACATTTATAAGTTTGTAATTGTTATGAATGGACTTTGTTAATTAATTGATCGTATATTATGCATTTATTAATTTTTTGAGCAAATAAAGATTATTACAGTTTCTAATGATAATTTACAAGAGTTGTGATTTGATTTTAGTTCGTGGTAATGAAATGGCTGGAGTCGGTCATTATCAAGAAGCTGTTAAACTTTTCACAGAGGCCATTAAGTTAAATCCAAATGATTACAGGTAGATGAAATATATAAAAAATTTAATAAAAATATTTAAAATAATATGATGATCTAATTTTGTTTTTATTTAGGTTTTTTGGCAATCGTTCCTACTGTTATGATAGATTAGGTTTATATGAGAGGTGAGTATTTTATTCTGTTTGTTTCTTTATTGATTCATCATATTTTAATGATATTTTTTAAAAAGCTAGATTATGTAGAATACCTCAGCTGACCTCTACAGTATCAAATAGCCTACATTTAGTTGTTTTGAGTGAATATTTAGAAATGAAATACAATCCTATGAAATTTTTAGTGATTAAACTGATAAATAAGTATAAGTATCTTTGAATCCATGAGAGATATTGACTTGCTAATATTTAATACTTTGTTTTTATAGCAAATTATTTATATATACAGTAGAACCTCGATTATCCGGATTGTTCGAAATAAACAAAAATTTTACGAATTTGCTGATTTGCACTTGGCGAATTACGATACTGTTTATGTGCGTGATGGAATGCATAATTTTTTTTCTTTCAACAACATCTCACCCGGCACAGTGGCCGTAACTCTTAAATATATTTTGCGTCGTAATAAAAATATAACATGACATACGTATTTATAAATTATTTTATTTTCAAATTACATCATTTCTATGACCAGGAGCGATGTAAGGCATGGGCGACGTGGGCCACCGCCTATGCCTGGCGGTCCGAAGGGCCTCGCGTTTCGAAGGTTTACGCATTACTTAAAAGCTGCGAACATGACGAAAAAATTTTATTCGTCATAAAACGATAAATAGTTTGTCAAATTTTTATTCATAAAAATGCAGTTTCGACTGCTTTTTATTTTATAAAATTCGTCTTCTTGCACTACCAGAGGGCCTTTTAAACAATAAGTAGTCTGTCAGCGTTGGTCAGTAGTAGTACAAATTCAATACGAACGTTTGTTTCTTGAAAATTTGATTACGGTTTAAATACAGTATTTACTTTTAATATTATTGATATATCATCAAAAAGAAAACGTGTTGTATTATCATTAAAAGACAAATTAAAGTATTTGTTTCGATTATCCGAATTTTTCTTTATCTGGACTACCTTCATCCCCAATTAGTCCAGATAATCGAGGTTCTACTGCATATATATATATATATATATGTATAAAACTAAAGAATGAGTGTAAAAATTTCACTTACTGATTTATTTAAGTCAGTTTGCATTTATTCTCTTCTAGTTATAATTTATAAACTATGTAGGCTGTTTTTTTTTTTTCAAGCTCTGATGGTCCATAAAAAAAAGACAAATGTAAATAACAAAATGAATTTATTACCAAAAGTTAGGTACAAACACGGTTACTTTTTGACATAATCACCATGAAGATTGAGGCATTTGTCATATCTGTGGACATGCTTTTCCATCCCCTTGTCATAGAATGTTGCCGCCAATGACTTGAGATGGGCCCTAATGTTGTTTTGAAGATCATAGTTAGTCTTGAACCGCTGCCCTCTTAGTCATTTTTTCTGTTCAGAAAAAAGATGGAAGTTGCTTGGTGCTAAATCAGAGTTATATGCTTGGTGTTTAAAGGTGGTGACAATTTCCACCTTTCAGAGTTCCACCCATCTTGGAACTTTTTAATATGTGAAGACTTCCACCTCTTTCCTGAACTGAAAATATGGCTAGCAGGGCAGAGGTTTGAGACTAATGACGATCTTCAAAACAATGTTGTTAAGGCCATCTCAATTCACTGGTGGCAACATTCTATGACAAGGGGATGAAAAAGCTCATCCACAGATAAGACAAATTCCTCAATCTTCATGGTGATTATGTTGAAATGTAACCATGTTTGCACCTAACTTTTGGTAATAAATTCATTTTGTTATTTACACTTGTCTTTTTTTATGGACCATTGGAGCTTGAAAAATACCGCCCTTGTATTTTCTCATATTAAATTAAAAGTTGAGCTGATGTAAGGTACAGTTTGTATAGTTTATGGTGTCTATTGTTACATCTTAATCATATCTTCTTACTAGTCTCTTCTTCTTCTTGAATAGATAGTATCTAATAATAATGATGATTGATTTGAATATAGTTGTACCCTCTTGATAACCACTCAGCAGTGACCAATAGATATATCCGTCAAGGGCGATCGTGTGGCACTGGTGACCTACTGGTGGTTTATGACTAGTTTTTGACTACATCCACAAAAGAATTTTGCAGATATAGCCAAAAACTACCATGAAAAAAAATTCACATAAAAAAAGGAATTACGTAACAATAAAAAAAAGACTTTTCTTTACTAGACATAACTGTTTACAAAATCTTTTTCCAAAACAGTAATGAGAAAATACTTAAAAAAAATACTTTAAAAAATTTCCCGCATTTATTCTCCACTACATAGGGACATACACCATACCTGACTAACCCACTGCAGAAAGGATAATTTAGTCTCTCAATTATCTGGCATACCCTAGCTGGGCTCTAGAAAATTGTATAGACAATTATAATTTACCTAGGCCTGACTCCAGCCCTGTTTTTAAGGAAAAATTTGAACACACTTTGAATAAATTTATAATAGTATAGTAAAAATTACCAAATTGAAAACAATAGTTGCAAAATTTATTTGGGTGTAAAATATTGCCAAATCTGGTGATACATCACTGGACCTGGCAACAAGTTACCTGCCTGCAACTATGCTCACAAGTTACCTGCCTATCACTGTACTGTCTCTCCCTATCAAGTTGGACTCTTCAAAATTTAATGACAACCTATACCATCATATGGTGAATGATATGCAGAGAGGACACTCTGTATGCTTTGGGTTAGTTTTATAGCATGATATGTCATGGCCAAGCAATGTAAATGCTGCATATCAATAAAAGAAATTGGTGTATTGGCTTGTAAATTGAACCACTTCTGATACATTGGGAACATTCCAATACACCAATATATTTGTATTGGATTGATATTAGTTAAATCTTCATATTTTAAATTTTTTTATAGTGCTTTTTGTATATATTGATGTTATTTCATTTTTTTTTTCTAGAGCATTAAAAGACTCAGAAAAAGCTATTAGTTTAGCTCCTAATTGGGCCAAAGGTTATTTTAGAAAAGGAAGAGCATTGTGTGGCTTAAAAGTAATTGCTGTTTTTAAGAAGTAAATGTTATCTCATAAGTCTTGTTACATGTTTTAATAATTTCATCAATTTTATGTGCTTAGAAATATTCAGAATCTGAAGAAGCATTTGATGTTGTATTAAAATTAGATAAAAATTGTACAGATGCGGAACAAGAACTATATAAAGTTCGTACTCTTCAGTTAATGGTGAGTCAGGTTTGTTGTTCTTTTTTAATGCGTTTTTTTTATATTTTATTTAGCATTTATATTTTTAAGAAAACTACAAATTATTTTTTATCAACATTCAGAATTGGAAATGAAAATATCTAGACATGCAGTAACTGATTGTTTAATTTTTTTTCCTCTTTGTTTTTTCTGGGCTTTGCTTATTATTCTGCATTGCTGTTTTCAATGTTGAAATGCTTGTTTGATCAATTATTCAGTAATCTTGTTCCAAATTTCATTTGCTTTTTTTCACACAGATTGCAGAAAGTTACATGAAAAAATTCTGCAGCTGATTGATGACAATATCTCATTTAGTTAGACAAGGCACAGTTTGTATCAGAAATTGCAAAAGGAAAATTTGTTACATTAAATCTGGAGAACAACCACTCAAACATGAATTCATACTACAGTGAATGTTGGCTTATGGCCTTTATTGTAGTTAGAATAATAATTGGATGCAGTCTTACCACTTATCAAAGTTACTCCTAAGATCAAACTTAACGGAGAACTATAACATGACCATCTCTTAAAGCCACTTTCTCACCAGTGGTCGAGTGGATAAAATCACTGAACGCTGGTAGTTGGTCATGGATTTGTGCCTTGCCGATGGGCTGGCCACGTGGCATTTTCCAGGTTTTATTCATGTTTGTAACATCTAAATAGGGGCCAGTTTCCCATAGAAAGTCTGCCCAGGAGGCATTCTCCTCAGCAGACATCCCATGTTGTGTTTCTATGCACAAATAAACCAAACCAAACTGAAACCACTCCAAATATGTACTAAAATCATAATCTCATGAGATGGACAAAGTTAAATGTGACTTTGTCCATCTCAAAATTATCATAAGTGAGATACTTATGAGATTATCATCTCTTGAATATCTCATAACATGCATCTTAGCTCAAACATATCTCCAACAGATGGGGAATAAAATTGGAATCAGTTATATGAAACCAAAGATACCAAGTCTCATAATGATAGTTGACTTTTTTGGGTTTGGCTACCTCAGAAAAATTTCTGTGTAAAGATGCACATGGCTGACCTAAAGAAAAAAACGATTCCTCAAGATTTGATCAAACAAGTATTTTAAGTTTGGAAACACTGATGCAGAATGACAAAGTCCAGGAAGAAACAAATTGAACATACAAAAAACTACACAACTGATCACTGTGTGTCTAGCAACTTTTAGTAAATTTCAATAAATAAAATCTAAATTGACTGAATTATAATGCTATCTTTAACAGTGGATGAAGCTAAAAGAAATCTTATATTTTTGATCTGATTAATGTGCCATCCCCAGGCATGGACAGTTGAAAGTGGAATGCTAATGTCAGAAAGAAAGACAAGGAGATAGTGATAGGATAGAGGGCATTTATAGCATTTATAATAATGATGCCATGTGATGATGTCTTCTTTATTTGGAAATGCAAGTTTGACTTAGATATTTTCCTTCATTTAATGAATAATTCCTGTTTCTAACCCTAGAAATGGATTAGATAAGTGCAGACAATGTTAATTTTCTAGACATCAATCTTTCACTTACATATAGATGAATCCACACTAAAGCTTACCCAAAACCAACCTTCCTACTGTTCTATATCTTCATTTTCTTCTTTTCATTCCTTCACTTAAAATTTCAGCCTTCCACCAAGCATATCTACACTCACTGCTCCAAGATCACAAATCAGAAAACAGAACTAAACAGGATCGTTTATCTTGCACTGTAAAATAACCTTTAGAGATTAAACATCTACCTCATTGAGAACTTTGAACATTGAACAAAATATATCCAAATGTGACCTTATTCCCTTCTCCATATTCACATACTCCAAAATCCTTCAATCTATGTTCAAATCTGTCACTCAGAATAACAGCCTACCATAAATGCATAGCCTACCAATGCAATCCAACTTTATATTACCTCCTAAAGAATGATGGAAACCCTGTAGATGAAAAATGGATACATTTTATCCATTTAAATCATAAATTTTAAAAATCAAAAATCTAAGACAGGCATTAATGCAAAATATGTTGGATATATCTCAAGATCTTTCAATCAAACTCTTATTGAGCATACTCTTTATAACTACTCTATTACCAACATATGTATAAACAACTATGACAAGAATTCCCTTCCCTCTGGCAATATCTCTTTCACGTCAAAGCCCACCTCCTGTGCTTGATTACTTTATCGGAATATAATCCTTCATCCTTTCTTCTGACACCAGCATTCCAGTTTTGACTGTACTCATCTGAGGATGGGTCAAAAACATTAGCTTTATTTCAGCTTCACCTACTGTTTAAAATGCATTAATTAATTCGGTTTAGTTATCTAGAAGCTAGTAGCTCATCTAAAATACAATCCCCTTTTATAATTACCATATCATTAACTAGTACAGTAATTTTGTTTTGTGGCTGCTGTTAATTTGGTTAAAAGCAATTTGGTCTAAAGGTAGGGAAAAATATTAGATAATATTCCAATGAAAAGAATGGGAAAAGGAGAAGAAATAGCAGCCAGAGTCTTGTTTTTAGCAAGTACAGAAGCGAAATATATAACAGGACATGTACTAAATATTAATTTAGGCCATTGTACTAAATTGAAAAATTACAATATTCTGGAAGAGAAGATCAATCCAGAGTAAGATTTGAGCACACAACTCCTGGGATTTTAAGTCTCACTCTGGGATAATCCTACTAATATCCTAAACTATTAAATTCAGTTTAAGTTGGAAGCCTAATTGCTTACCTTTAGACCAAATTGCTTTTACTGATTATTAATAGTAGCCATTACAAGGTTTTCTTGTGATTTTGTTAGTATTTTAAAATTTTATAATTTACATAAATCATTGTTATATTTAGCAGTGGTAAACTTCATTGAATTGTATTTATAAATGATAAAATAATGAAAATATTAAACTATATTTTAAACAGAAATATGACTGTACCAGATTTTCTTTATTACAAAAATGTAAATTTGTTATTTAAACAAGAGTTACTTTGATGAATAATAGTATGTTGTTGACTGATTCTATTCTAAACAGGAAATGGGATTTTCAAAGCAGCAAGCAGAAACAACAATTAATCATTACGGTAATGTACAGATGGCTCTAGAAGCTTTGTTATCGAGGTCGGAAATAGATTCTCAAGCGGTGGGAGGAGGGCCCGAAGTTTACTTTTCGGACAATGATTCCTCCAGAATGCCTTCTATTCAAGATGACAAAATGGAGTGAGTTTATTTAATGAATGTTTGTGTTGTAAATAATTATTTTTGAGCAAAAAATAATTATTT
>NW_019386255.1:75237-77356 GCF_000671375.1 Centruroides sculpturatus | reverse complement strand
GCAACATCTAGTATCAAAAATGTTCCGACGTAAACACGGAAATATTCGGGATTGCCCACGCAGGTCAATGAGGTCAACATGAATTCGGGATCAATGTAGGACAGGTTAAATGAATTAATTAATTTATAATTATTAATGTTAATACGAGATGGTGCCTAACGCTTACCTCTAGAACCAAATTGGTTACGTAATTCATTTAGTAATTAGTCTTAACTAACCCGATAGAATTTCGTCATTTGGTTGATGTTTAGCCAAAATAAATATATTGAAAAATATAAAAGCAAAAAAAAAAAAATTATATTTCGGAAGTTAATCTAGTATCAAAAACATTCCAATTCAGCACGACACATGTTCCAACACACAGTCCTCAGAAAAACATCACACAAAACAAGCAAAACTCTTTCTTTTTCTTGGGTTTATCTGGAGATGTCAGCCGCTTGGGCTATATTCTCTGACAAGCTGAAGCAAAACACACCACTCATGATGGGGAAAATTAGCCTCACGTACTTGCACCAGTGCTGCCAGCTAAAACACGCATACCAACAGAAATAATATTGGAGTAGCCCAAGACATAGCCAAATATTGCAGTGCCACAGCACTAGATAAAATTTGAATTTGCCAACTGGAACGCTTTCGGTTAACCGATGTTTCAGTTGATCGGTATTCCGTTAATCGATGCTCTGCTGTATTTGTATTTTGATGTTCATGATTCACTGATGATTAAAGAATTTCAGCTTATCTATGAATTTTTTTATCTGGGTATTTTCAGGATGATTTAACATATTAGACTTCTATGTTTTAGTAATCAATTTGTATTTTGATGTTCATTATTCACTGATGATTAAAGAATTTCAGCTTATCTATGAATTTTTTTATCTGGGTATTTTCAGGATGATTTAACATATTAGAAATTACATTTCCTCTGTGCTCTTTGACCAAAAGTTAAACTAAAAAAAATTTTACATCAGAAAAATGAATCACACCAATTGGTGTAAAGTTAACTTATTGTTACATTTTATGATTATATATCATTTTATTCATAGTTTACAATTTTATTTATTAAAATTTGCTTATCTATAACAAATTTTCAAAGTAATAGAATTTAATACATTTTCTGTAATTAATATTTTTTGTATTTAAGTGCAATTTAAGAATTGATAACCAAATAATAGATTGATTTTTAATAACTGACTGTAAATGTTATTATATGAACCATTAAAAGCCATTAATAGCAAACCTTTTTGTTATTTTTTCTGTCCAAGTGATTCTGATTAGCAACTAATTTTTGGATATTAAAAACTTTACATTTTACATGGTACTAAATACCACTTAACTGTATCATTTCAGGTTTATAATTTTTGTATTATTTATGAGAAACCTTTCAAAGTTAATGAAATGCTTCAGATTATGTACTCTGAGACAAATGGTATTAAAATTTTTTTTATTAAACTAGTTATTTACCAGTACAGATTTTTATCAAAAGGCAGGTATAAATATCGGTTATATTTACTAAAATACAAAGTTCACAAAATACAATTAATCTTAATTAAAAGTGGTTTTCCCTCCCTCTAATCAGATTACTGAGCACTTCAATAATTTAGAATTCTTGATCTCATTTATAGTAATCAGTGTAGAGTCATATCTTTTCTTTTTTATTCCTTTGGAGACAATGATACTTAGCTTTTTCCTCTGGCATTAGATGTCCTTAGTTTATTACCCACCAGTGGCCAAGTGGATCAATTATATAATGAAGCATAGAAGAAGTCAAGTTTCTGGATCCTCAAAATAATATTTTACATCTCTACTTAAAAAATTATAATTTTTTTCTTTAATAAAATCATTCTTTATATATACTTCTTATTTATACTTAGTATTACATTTGCATTTTATTTTTAATCTGGCCCGCTGTCATACTTGAGACAAAAAATTGGCACTTAAGGAGTTTGAGTTTGACACCCCTGGTCTAGAGGGAATGCCTCCTAGGTCTTTTATGGGAAAGTGGCCACTATTTAGGGAAGATGTTCATCTGTAAGTCTTGAACGGTATTTAGATTTATTAATCTTCATTGTTGAAAACAACTGTTCACACACATATGAACTTCCAAACATGCATAAAATGC
>NW_019386255.1:68815-69691 GCF_000671375.1 Centruroides sculpturatus | reverse complement strand
AAAGGCAATCGATGCACTGATAGCAAGGATGCAAAAACGGAACCGGCAACAAAGAGCAACTGAACTAAGGGAAAGAATTGTAATTAATTACCATCCGTCTCTAAATAAAATTATTAAGAAAGTTGCCAGAAATAGAAATGTAAAAATAATTTATAGACGTAATCCTACAGTATATAAGCTCCTAAGAAATGATAAGAAAAGATATGAACGTAATAACATGACAGGAGTGTACTCGATACCTATGAAGGACCATAGATTTAACTCCGACCTAGTATATATAGGAGCAACTATGCGGAACCTAAAGAAAAGGATTGATGAGCACAAGTACTCAGTAAATAGGAGCCTTGATAGCACGGTCCTCGCAGCGTTTGCAAAGCAACAAGGAATTGAAGTATACTGGGATCAGGCATCGATTATTAAACCCACAAGATCGATACAAGCGGTGAAACACCTGGAAAAAGTTGAAATACACAAGGCACATACGACCGCGCAGTGCATCAACTACAGAGACGCCGAAAGTTTATCAACAGCATGGAGATCCTTTTATGATGACATAGATTAAATATGGCAACTGCATAGGCGGCGTTTTTATAATATTAATTGATATAGAATTTTGTTATTTTTAATTACTTACAGTTAAACTTATACGTTTTATAAGTACGTGCATGCGCTTTAGCGTAAAGTCGTAAATTAGCGATGTAAAAAAATTTTTTGTATTTTTTGAATACTTTGTTCGTTTGAGTTCGAATTTTGAACTGAGGATGATCGATTAAAACGATCGAAAACGTTTTTCAACGCATTAAAAGTGTGCTGGAATAGAGAAAGGTGTTTGTTTTATATTTATATAATACTTCCAGTAAGAATTTAGTTATTTAT
>NW_019386255.1:46277-68792 GCF_000671375.1 Centruroides sculpturatus | reverse complement strand
GCTTTAGCGTAAAGTCGTAAATTAGCGATGTAAAAAAATTTTTTGTATTTTTTGAATACTTTGTTCGTTTGAGTTCGAATTTTGAACTGAGGATGATCGATTAAAACGATCGAAAACGTTTTTCAACGCATTAAAAGTGTGCTGGAATAGAGAAAGGTGTTTGTTTTATATTTATATAATACTTCCAGTAAGAATTTAGTTATTTTAATTTTTATCTATCCCTTCTACTTTGAGTTATTGAGAGTCAAATGTAAAAACAGGCATATTTCACCAACTATCGGTTGTTTCAACATGATGCAGTTGATAAAACTGTGGTTGCCAAAACTGACTATAAAAGCTATGATAGGTTAGACAAAAAAAGGATAAATGCAACACTAATAAAACCTTCAATTTTACATCAAAAATACAATATAATGGAAATCTTATAGACAAGCTGCAAAACGAATGCCATGATTTTTAACAACTAAATGAAAATGCGTTTTTTGCTCAGACTTCTCAAGTGTATGGACTGTTTCAAGAAAAATGTAACCAATTTTGTGTACAGATTTGTTACCACAGATAAGACTTTGAGTCCATCATTATGCACAAAAAACAAGGGCAGTTCCATCAGCAGGAACAATCATGGCATTAGTTTTCTGGGATGCTAAAGGAATCATTCTAATAGATTAGCTTCCAAAGATAAAACAATACTATGCTAATCTTTTGGACCAATTAGATAAAAATATTTGAGAAGAGAGTAGGATTAGTAAAGAAAAAAAAGTCATCTTTCACTAACAAGAAATAACGCAGCTGGTTACCCACCAATTTTGATCAGCTTGGACATACAAGGTCTGTTCAAAAAGTATCGGACCTTTTTTTTTCTGCGTAAACCAATGATGCGCGACAGGCCTCTTTCGGTGGAGTTGTAGAGGAGACAGTCATGCACAGCCCTGAATTTTTTTCCCGCCTGCAGGAAGCGTCAGTCGTTGGCAATCAACCTATGAGTGAGGTCATGTAGTGCGCTCTCGTCGGATTTCCCTAAGCTGGAAAATGACTGAACAACGTGAGCAGCGATATTACATCAAATTTTGCCAAAAACCTTGCCGATACCCGAGTGTAAACCATTCGCAAGATTCAGCAGGCTTTCGGGGACGATCCTCGAGGCCAAAAAAAGCGCGGCAGGTCTGCAGCAATATCAAAAGGTCATGTTGACAGTTCTTTCGACTCTCATGGGATGGTGTGTCGTGAGTACGCACCACAAGGCCAAACCATCGCAAAAGAGTACTTCCAGGAGGTCCTTCATCGTCTTTCCGATGCTGTGCGATGCAAACGACCGGATCTGTGGTCGATCAAAACTTGGCAGCTCCATCGTGATAACGCATCCGCCCATTCTGCACATCTGATTCGGGCTTTCGTCGCCAAACACAATACTCCTGTGGTTCGTCACACTCCGTACTCTCCCCACATGGCTCCGTGTGACCTTTGGCTATTTCCCAAGCTGAAAATGCCGCTAAAAGGAACCCGAATTTAGTCGAGAGAAGACATCGTGCAAAATCCGACGGACCGGCTGATGGCCATTCCAAAAGATGCGTTCCAGCAGTGTTTCCAGCAATGGCAGGAACGCTGGGAGAAGTGTATACATTACCAAGGAGACTACTTTGAAGGGGATTAGGGTTTTGTACCTCAAAGTCAATAAATTTATTTTTACCGACCAAAGGTCCGATACTTTTTGAACAGACCTTGTAGTAAAACTACATTGAAAGTGAGTGGATAAATGTATGAGCTTTTCATCCAATGCACTTTGCAAATATTAATTTTTGATGAAAAAATTAATCCTGGGCTTCTATGTACAATTAATTTTTGATGTTTGAAAATTGAAAGATTTGTAGCAGATAGTTATGTCAGGATGAAAGATATTTGAGAGCACCAAATACCATACTTTGTTGCAATGTTCTAATGCTGAGTTCATTTTAGAAATATTCTAAATTGTTATTGTTATTAGTACTAACATAACATTAAATGTTTTATCATTATTTTATGTTAATAGAGCTGTTTATTATCATCATCATTATTAAGTTCAATAAGTTTTAAAAACAATTAACAGTTTAAAATTTTTATTTTTTATCATGAATAAGCAATAATGTAAACAAACTATTTATTCTCAAGTGATTCTAAAATTTAAAATGAAATGCTATTTTTATAATTGAATATATTGTTCTGAGAATGCATAAAACTCATAAAAATAAGCTTCTTAACTCATCAAATTAAACTATATAAACAAAATCTTAAAAAAAAAACCACATCAATATATTTTAACAATCATTTTTAAAAACTATTTTTAGAGTATGATGATGATAAACTACATGAAAACATTTCTTGGGTTAAAAAATTCAATATATAAAATTATTTGGCTGTTTGTGAATTGTAAAGATTTGAAATTGCATCTACATTTACTCTTCTGTAGTCCCAAATTATACAAATAACAACTACAATACCTTTCTCTTCCTCTAGCAGTTTTGGAGAGAACTTGAAGTTGTTGTTGCTGAACTAATTTTTGTCTCTCTCGGTTTCGTAGATTGCGTTGCTGAAAATAAAATTTAATTACAATACACTATTAATCGTAAAATCAAAGTAACATTTCATAAGAAACATATATATTAATATTAAATTAATAATATTACATTGCTAAATTATTACATATTACATTTGTCTTATTCTAAAAACAACTGAAGCAAAGTAAAATTCAAAATAAATCATTATCTTATCATAACATAACCTATTCATATCACAAGATTCATCATATAACCTTTATCATGATTGCACTTGCTTTACTATAAATTTGTTACATAATTCTCTTAATATTTACAGATGAATTATTTCTAAAAAAGATTCTCATCTATCGAGTCCACATATTACAAAATATTGGGTTGGGGAAAAAGAAATCCATTATTTTTACGTTTATTTCAAGACTTTATTTAACATTGTTTGGATTGTTCTACTTGGGTCAAATATGCACCGTTTTGTTTTATAATTTGTTGCCATTTTAAAAGTAATTTCATAATGCCTCTCTCATAGAAGCCCTGGTCCCTATTGGTGAAAAACTCAACTAAGTGATTTTCACAATCTTCTCTTGATGTCAATTTCTTATTACTAAGGAAGTTCTGCAATGATAAAAAACGATGGTAATTGCTTGGTGCCAGGTCCAGACTATAAGGTGGATGCATCAAAACCTTTCAACCAAGCTCCCTGAGTTTCTGGCGAGTCACTATAGATGTGTGTGGCCGGCATTGTCCTGATGAAACACAACACTTCTCCTGTTGGCCAATTCTGGCTGCTTCTGGTCAATCGCTAGCTTCAAATGGTCCAATTGTTGACAGTAGAGGTCCAAATTTAGTGTTTGGCCATATGGAAGCAGCTCATAGATGATTCCTTTCCAGTCCCACCAAAAGCACAGCAAAACCTTCCTGGCCGTTAATCCTGGTTTGGCCACCATTTGAGCTGCTTCACCGCACTTTGACCATGATCGTTTTAGCATAATATTGTTATACGTAACCCATTTCTCATCCCCAGTAATCATCCATTTAAGAAATGGGTCGATTTAATCCTGTTTGGCCAAGACTTTGCAGATGGAAATTCGATCCATCATGTTTTTTGCGTCAATTCATGTGGCACGCAAACACGAGCTTCTTTTTGAATCCAGCTTTATGCAAAGGTTTAAAACTGTTTTTTGGTCAATCTTTAGCTCCTGGGCAATACTACGATTGCTAACATGCCTGTCTACTTCGATCATTTCCATGATTTTATTGACATTTTCGACAATGGGCTTACCTGTGTGAGGTGCATCTTTAACATCGAAATTATCAGAACAGAATTGACAAAACCAAAATTACACATAATTGGCTGTGACAGTATTGAGACCATAAACACCATTCACAATTTCAGCTGCCTGGCTTGCATTTTCGCCTTTATCAAGCAAAATTGTAAACATACTTAATTTTCTCTTTGTTAACTTCCATCTTTTACACTCTATAACTCACAACTGAATTGACCAATCAAAAAACTGTAAAAGAATTTTTTTTAGTATGGAATGTCACTCTTCCAACAACCATAAGTCTGAATTTGTTTCATCAATACTTTACAAGATATATATCACTAAAGCCATCTAGCAACAAAATAATGGATTTCTTTTTCTCCAACCTAATACATATCACCTAAAGCTTCATTCATAGCGTGCTGCTGACAACAATGATGGTATGTATGTCTTTTGTTGTATTCATTCATTACCAAAGTGTTCACATTATTCATTAGTTTTCATGTTAGATAATGCACAATATACATTAGGCTTAGCATTATTCCTTGAATTTCTGCACTTTTAGACTGGACTTCTGTTTTAAAAACAGATGCATGTAGTAAAATTGATAATTCTTCAATGTTGACAGATTAATTTATTAAGCCAGTCTTTCTTCAACACACAAGATTAGACATTCCTCTCTTATTCAAAGAGAGTTGTGGGAAATCTACAACAATTGGCCAATACCATTAATACAATGACAAAGACAAACATTGAATAATTTTCATATAACAAATGATTAAGATGGAAATGCAGTGATGTCTTACAAAGACAAACTAGTGTGAATGTCTTACAAAGACAAACAATAAAATAAAATGGTCAGTTTTTTTCATTGTTGTTGGAAGTGTAAACAATGCATAATACTTAGTTCAATTTTAATAATGTTCCTAAGAAACCAATGGCCAGTGTGCAAAGAAAAAACAAAAAAAATCACCACGAATGTTTTTAAACTCCCCAGAGTTCTTCAGGTGTTAAATGGATGTCCAATGGAATGTAAAAGCTTTGAAAAATAATGATATCATCTATATACAAAACTTTTACATTCCATCGGACATCCATTTAACACCTGAAGAACTCTGGGGAGTTTGAAAACATTTGTGGTAAATTTTTGTTTTGTTTTTTTCATTCCACACCAGTCATCAATTTCGTAGTGTACATTGTGGACTATTCCCCAGTGTTGTGTGTTGTTGTTCAACTTTAATAATAAAATATTTTGATGGAAAGTTCTTAAAATGAACATTTGTAAAATGATAAAAATACAAAGAGTTTTTTTTTGGAATTTTACAATACATTCTATTTCATGATTATAAGAGCATACAATTAAAACATTACTGATGTTGACATGTACACATAGGCAAACTTAAAATATTCATTATTTTTCCAGGAACAATAAATAACAACAGAAAACTGAATAAAATTTTGTTCAAATTTTAAATTGTTCTTCCATAACAATGTCAGTCAAATATTAATAAATAGTAATACAAATATATAGATATTAAATATTACCATACTGTTTTCTTTGAATTATATTTTAACACTCTAAGCATTTTAATTTATTAACTTGGTATAAAGAAAAACTTTTTTATCATTTTATTTTACTTCTATATTCTCCTACTCCTCCTTCATGTAAAAATTTCTGATGTGTAGTATTTTGAAAATTAACAAAAATAATTTTTAGGACAAAGATTTATTTTTTAAAATTTACATAATTACACTATGTATAACTTTATTCTTATCACATACAGTGGTGCCTCGTATAACATACGCCTCAAATAACGGACACTGCAAACAACGGACTTTCCATTCGGCAGTTGCATGAGGCGAACAATGGTCTTTCTGTGAACAAGTGCGAATGATGTTTCCACTCTTTTGCCGTTGCCAATGACAATCTGCGATTTTTATAATATATTATTAGTATATCTGAAGTACAGAGCTCCCGTTGGGATTCAGCTTGCTCCCTTGTTTATTATGTACATCACCTCAGTGCAGGGTATTTACATTTATTCAAGTGTTGTGCAAATCATAGCTTCTAAAAAAACAGAAAGGTGATTTCAATTGAAACAAAGCAAGACATCATCAGACGAAGTGAAAGTTGACAAAAACCTTTGTCAAATGGGGAGAGGTTAAAGAGTTTACCAACACTTATTATCCAAACAGAGCTGAGGCCAATAGGATCAATGATCTCTACAATGACACCCTTGTCCGCCATTTTCGACAGGGGTTGAAGAAGAGAGAGAAACAGACTATCTTGGACATGTTTTTCAAGAAGCCAGCTGCCAAAAAACAAAGAATGGAACAAGAGGAGATGACCCTGCTCCAGTAGCCTCTCCTGAATCTGACTCTGATTAAAAAACAATAAAAAGAGACCCGCTGCAATGTGTAAAAAGTCTGTATCTATATGAATGTGTAAAGAAAGTGTTCCTCCACCTCCTCCTCACAACATCTGACTACCCGGCATAATTGGTGACTGCTCCATTTTCATTTTTTTATAATACAGTATGGTTATTTTATGTTGTGGAACAAATTATATGTTTTAACATGTATTTCTATGGGAAAATGCATTTCGTATAATGGACTTTTCACTTAACAGACGTGCACCTGGAACAAATTAAGTACGTTTCACGAGGCACCACTGTACATACATATGATAAGTCCATTATATATAAAAAATGATTATTGTTATAATTATAATTTTGTGATTAGAATAAAGTTATTAATACTACAGTGGGGTAAAAGCAATGTTAAACCTACCATGTATGTTAAAAATGAAGAAATCCCTATATGGTAAGATATACAGTGAAACCTCGGTATACGACCTTAATTCACTCCTGGTGTTTGGACTTATACTAAACAGAATGTATACCAAACCAACCTTTTCCATAAGAAGTAATGTAAAAAATGATTAATCCGTTCTCATATAAAAAATGGTTAGCTTTAAACACCTCACTTTCCTGGCTAGTTCCTGCTTGATTTTTCATGAGATCAGCATATATCTTTATAGCTTTCTTGCAAATAATTGCTTCCGATACGTTGTCTCCAGCACACTGTTTTTCAGTTATCCAAAGCAAAAGCAATTTCTCAACATGATCTAATGTCTTCGATCTCTGTTTAGAAATTGATTTAACCCCTTTCGCAATGTTAGCAAATTTAATAATGTCTTTATTTTTCACGATTGTCAATATCATTGTTCTCGGAATATGGTATGCAACAGTTAAATCTCGAACACACATGCCACCTTAATATTTCCCAACAATCTCTTTTTTCAGTTCCATTGTGATTCTAGTCATTTTTTTAGTTTTCTGTTGCTTTTCATTTGCCTTTTTGCAATTCATGATTAATAAAAATAATAAAATTGTACTTACAAATTAAAATCAGAAGAAATTTAACAAAGTTATAAACCATGGCACCGCAAACATCTAGTCTGGTCTAATACACTATAATGCTACTTGTTCATAGANATAATAAAATTTTACTTACAAATTAAAATCAGAAGAAATTTAACAAAGTTATAAACCATGGCACCGCAAACATCTAGTCTGGTCTAATACACTATAATGCTACTTGTTCATAGATGGCGCATGTAATTGAATTAAGTCGTATACCGAGCAAAATTTGTTTCTAAAGCAGATGTATACAGAGGTACCACTGTATACTGAAAGTATATATCTTACCATATAGACTTTCAACAATACTGTATCATAACAAATATAAAAAAGATCACAATTTCTTCTTATAAATAAGTTATTTTACACAGTAGGCAATTAAATCAAAATTCTACTGCTTTTAAACTTAATATATTTTTTACACTTAAAACTGTTTAGTAAAGCTTATGCAAAATGTCATCATAATTTAAATCTAAGATGTCCTTTATGTTCTAGTTGTTTGTAAATTTTTCTGGCAGAAGTATTTCATATAACTTAAAACTAGATTTTTAAACGTTTTCAACTTATGTTGAAAACGTTTAAAAATCTAGTTTTAACTTGCTTTTTACAGTGTTTTTTCTTTAATTTCATGTATTCTAACAACATAGTAAGATATCATATGTGAAAATTCATTTTATATTTAATTGAAATAATTATTATTTTCAATTAGCTGTAATATTTGGACTTTTAATATCGATGTAACAACAAAATTCTGTTTAATAGAAACTTGTACAAAATAAAAAATTTAAAACTCTACAACTCTCTCACTTTCAAGTTTTACAACTCCTTTCAAAAGCAAAAGCATTCGCTAAATTCCAAAAAATAAAATTATAACTTCAACATTTCTGTCCCTAAAGATGAACATACAACTTAAAAGTACAGTCGACCCCCGTATAAGATCATTGATTATTCCGTTTTATATGAATTCCATGTTGTACAAGTCACTTAAATTTTACAAATACGTGAGCCGTTCACAGCCCGGTACACGTATTTGTAAAATCTAAGTGACTCGTACAACATGGAATTCATATAAAACGGAATAATCAATGATCTTATACGGGGGTCGACTGTACTAGGTTTATTTAAGAGTTAATTTTTTAAACAAATTCCAATAAAGCAGAAGTTTTGTTAAATTAATAAGAGCAACTTGGAGTTCATCACAATATTCTAACTTTTAAGTAAAATTAAATTAATCTTAAAATGCTAACAAGTTTAAGGATTAATATTAAACATAAAAAAGGTGTTGTTTTATTTATTCATATAAACGTTTTTCAAGCTACTTCAACATATCATCAGATATACCTTAAACTCTTCCAGAAAATTGAACTTATTTGAAAATGAATTTTCAGTAAAACTTACATAAAATTAGAATTTCAAATTGGAACACCAATTTCTGAATTTAAACCGATACTTTCAAATTTTAAATTTTGTCAGAACAATCTTACATTTATATAGGCAATTATTATAAATCATTAAGCTTTAAATCACAAAGTTTAATTCTTGTTAAAACTAACAGTTCTATATTTCTATTTTTAGTTATTTTCAGCATTTTTCAAATATCCTTTCTTAGCATCCAAATTCACAAGTCAAGTCCTATTCCTTCAGACATCTTGTTAATAATCTGATCTTTCTCTTTTGTTATTGTTAACCTTTGACTAACTGTGTGGAGATTTTTCTCCTCTCTGGCATAATAACTTGTCTTTCCCCATCAATATTGCTTTGTTATATAAGGTAAACCAGTCTATAATGGAACCTGTCATTAATAAAAGATTTCTTCAATCCCTTGAATTTTCTTCAAAAATCAAAATTAACAGCTGTAAATTAATCTGTATATAGCAAGACCTGTTCAACATGAAAATGGTATCTTCTTCTATGTGCAACAGAAAGTTTTTTTGCATATTTTTAACAGCTGTCTTTACTTAACATAAATATGTAATTTAATTATATTGAACAACAGTTCTGAACTTTAACACACATTGCTAACGAGTGTAATTTTGTCTGAGGAAAGCACACAGCTCTATTATTGCTAATATCAGATTGTATTCTTTGTTTACAAGCTTATTTAAACCTTTGTTTAAAATAAGCTGGTAAACAATTTTATTCAAACAATGTTACAATTTGTTTGAATAAAACTGTGTCAAAATGTCTGCAGTTAAAATGCATATCAGACAGTATGCTTTTTAAGTTTTTTAAAGGATATAATGCTATACAAACAGTAAAAAACTACTCATAGTGTGTTTGGGGAAGATACTCCTAAACTTCAAATGTGGTTTTGAAAGTTTTGTTCAGGAAATTTTGAACTAAAGGAAACAAAACATATGGAGTACTGAAACACTGTCAACAAAGAAAAATTGAGAGTATAAATTGTTAAAAATAGATAAACAACCTGTAATTTTGCAACAAATCTTAGTGTGTCACCAACATAATGTGTGCAGAACACGATCATCAATTAAAAAAAAATGAATTGAATATAATTTTATCCGAGAAAGGCACGCAGCTCTACGGTTTCATTTTATTTTTAAATTAATTACTCATTTTTATCATAGAAAACATTTTTATGAATGACAAAATTAAATTAAAACAAAAATATTGTGTTCCAGCTGCATATTCTTTTTGTAGAATGTCTAACAACATTTCAAAATAAAAAATTATCCTAATGTGCATTTTTTTTGTAGAATATTGAAAATTTTAAAATACTTTGATTATATGACAAATGAATCAAGTCTTACATTCGTAAGAAAGTTTAAGATCTGAAGAGAGAGAAGGATCGAAAACATTAGTCTGCTTTTTACAAAAAGATCTTATTGAAGTTAAACAAGGGTTCTAAAATACAGGCATTATGTACAGAAACTCCAATCTATAAAGAGTTTACAATAAAAATATTTGCTATTAACCAAAAATTTGTTCTAGCAGGTGGTAATCATTTGGTCAAGTACCACTGTATTTGAGTAATGCAATTTTAATGTACACAGTAGCATTGAGGAATTTATTGCGTTAATCGAGAGATGCCTGTAGTAGACAACCTGTATGTAACAGAAACCTGTCTACTAAAGAATTGCACAGTCCCGTGGGATTCTGTTATAGACAGGTTTGACCATATATATAAATGTACTCTGTTAAAGAAGTGTTGAGCTCTCCCTCTTGATAAAATCTTTGTGCTCCTTTACTCTTTATTTCAATAGATTTCTTGTTACTAATACAAACTATGGGTTGATATCAGATCATATTAAACATTTTTACAACCATACATCTCTCAAAATTCAACACCACAAACTGATTATAGTTTATATGCATTCTTTGCTTTTTCATTTTCAGAAGAATTAGCCCTTTACTCTATTTGCATACATAATGGTGCAAATAAATCACAATGATGACAACATATTAGATCCTTTAATTCAATGTATTTGAACAGACAATAACAAATTTATACAAACATTTTAAATATTCTAATAGGAGTATTTCAGTTAATAAAACAATCCAACCAATATCCAGAGCATATATCATTTTTTATACTGATGATATATTAACAAGAAATTAAATTTAATAAAACAAGCTGTGATTAATAGTAAATACTCAGTTTCTAAATTTTGTTTTTTTAGTAATAACATTATAAAATCTCAATCCAGTATCTAAATTACATTATAAAAATAAATATATGATAACTCTCCTAATTTATTACACAGATTTATATATTATATATTATTATTTAGACGTATATTTAGATTTATAAATAAAATAGATGCAAAACTAAAACAATTCAAACTTCAGGCAATTTTAAATATTACTATTGTAAATAATCAATTGAACAGCTAAATTCTTATCACATTACATTAAGGCTAATTAATTATTCACAAACTAAGTAATTTGGCTAGAGGCTAAGCTACCATCTCATGCCAAATTTAATAATTAGAAATATTTTAATTTAGATTACTCTGGAAAAATCCAGCTGTTTGATTGATTATTTAAATTAATTATCAAGTTATTGTATAAGTTATTACTATCCTAAATTTTACAATTTTCTTGCATTGAACAGAATTTTGAAAAAATAAATATTAAGTATTTGTTCCTTAAAAATAATAAAATTAAGTATTTTTTTGTAAAATAGTGTAGTTTTAATTTATTCATTTGAAAGTACATATTTAAGTTTACCTGATTCATTCTAAAACGTCCTCTTTGATGAAGAGGTTTATGCACACGAGCAGTATCTACCAATTGAAAAGTGCTCTCATCTTCTTCATGATAATAAGCATATTGGCTTCCAGTGCCAAACTGCGATACGTATTTATCTAAAATTATATAAGTTTATTAACTGAAAATGAATGAATTTAATTAATATTAAATGAAAAAATTCTATGAATACGCTAAACTTGTTATAAATTTTAGAGGAAATTTGAAATCAAATTTCCTCTAAAAATAACAAATAAAAATAATCATAAAAGAAAAATTTTAATTAATACCAATAACCATATTTTCATAAGTACTTATTCCTATAATAACTACACTTAAGTGTTGTGGCATATCAACTTTTAGCATATGAAAATGTTTGCTAGTACTTTCAGCTTTCAGTAGCATAAACTTATCATCATCAGGTGATTATTGAATACAACAGCCATTGAATTTTGTTTTCTGACTTTCATAAAGTTTGAGTTTTGCTATGAATGCTTCTATATTTTCATAAGTCTGATCAATTTGTTTTCACCTTCAAGCTGATTATTAAGTTTGTTTAATTTCATTGTGATATTAGTAAGAAAACACAAATACCACTGTCCATCATATAATTTAGGAACATTCTGGTCTTTTTAATTTATAAAAATTCAAATTTCTTAAAGCAATGCAACATGGGGAAGCATAGCTTTAAAGATTGCCCAAGTACACAAAAGGATCCTATGCAACAATTGTAAGAATAGAAGAATTTAATCACAAACACAATGCAAGAGATGACTCTTGCCCAACATTCCAAAAAATCAGGAAGACAATTATAGAAAAAACTGACTATGGGTCAGAACTCTAATAATCAAATTATGATTCTGCAGGTCAACTTGGGGAGGGGGATTGATGCAACTTCCCTTCTCAACAAAAAGCTGAACAATTATGATACAGTATATGCCTAATCCAGGAGCCATATTGCATCAGAAATAAACTGGCCTGCATCCCCACTGACGTCATGATGCTCAATGGAACTAGAGATTATCCCTGGAGTTTAACTTTAGCACCAAATAACAATCTTTCAATTCTCTTGCACTCTGAACTAAGCAACGAGTATATCGTTTGTACAGAAGTCACCTGCCATAGTTACAGTTTTATCATAACATCTACTTTCCTAAAGACTTGAATATTCAAGCCCTCTTAGACCATACTACTAACATTTTAAACCAAGCCAATGGAAAGACGGTCATTCTTGCTGGGGACATAAATGCACACTGCCCTACATAGGGAGGGGAAAAGCTTGACAAGAGAGGAAGAATATTTGAAACCTTTCTGGCTTCACATAACTTGCTTTTACATAATGATCAAGATTCACCCCCAACATTTATATCAAGCAATGGTGAGAGCTGGGTGGACATTACAGTTAGGGATTGCAATCCAGCAGTGTTTTCAATCCAGCTGGATTTTTGCTGGATCAATATCATTCCAGCTGGATCCAGCGCAGATGTATTTTTGGTGCAATAAAGTGTTATCTATCTATCTATCCAGTAATTTATGGTTTTTTTTTAAAGAAATAAAACACTTTTTTTAAATATTTAAGAAACTTTTATTATTTAGACTAGTCACTATACAGTAAATCAGTAAAACTTCTTACACATTTAGGTAGTAAACTTAATTTTGGTTCGGTTTAACACTTGAGATAGAGATAATTAACTTTAAATGTTTGATTAGATTATAATTATAATGTAATCTTTAAGTTAAATAATAGTAGAGGTAATTCTACTAATTAATTTATATTAATATATTATATTATAATAATGTAAAGACGGATAATCAGTGGCTAAGTGGCTATCAGTCTTACCAGTTTTCTTATATAGGCTCTACATATCAGTCTGTAGTTATTTATAAGTAATTTAATTATTAGTGTTAGTAAAGTAGTGAGTAATTAATTAGTAGTAGTCTAGTAGTTAGTTATTATTATCACAATCATGAATGATATACATTCATATCATCATATATCTAAGATACTGATACTCATTAATTTAATTAACTATTTAACTAACTAGATAGTCTCAGTTTCTCACTAATTTTAACAATAAAATTGCCTAGCCTAGGCCACTAACCACTTATAGAATAAAAGTTTAAAACTTTTAGTTAATAGAATTAGAAGTTATAAAATATTAGTCTTGTCTTGAATAAAGTATTTTAAAGGATTAAATAAAATTAAATTAATCAGTTCTGTTATTATTATTATTATTTTTTTTTTTTGACTTTTCTGGAAGTTGGGTCTCAAGAAACAAATGGTATTTATTAATGGTGTTGTCTCCCAACCTACTTCTTAATGAACTGCATATATATCCCGCTGCGGAGAAGGCTCTTTCTGCCTCTATGCTAGTTGGCTTCAGGGTCATCAAATAATCATAAATTAAAGAAAAGTTTTTACCTTTGACTCCCTTACGTTCATAAACAGCCATTTCCTTCTTTAATAACTTATCATAATCCTTCTCTGTACTAGTTTCTTTTTGTTTCATGAAGTTTTCTTTCTCACGCTTTAGTTGGATCTCTGATTCTTATTCCAATGTGAAATTCAGGGAATGAATGCGGGTTATCTGGATCATCGTTTTCCGTTTCCATAATATCCTCAGCCATTGCTGCTGGTTCCACTACATATGTATTTACTCAATTCAGCATATTTTTCATCTCCTGGCACATTACATTTTTTTTGGTATTGTGAACGAATAATCGTGCTTTCTAACTTTTTGGTTATAGTTTTTCGGGTTCTGTATGTAAATCAGCATCCCTGTGACCTTGATAAGACGCCTTCTCTGATTCTTTTGCGTCCTGGCTTGTGTCCTGGGTTTTTAGTTTGTCTAAGATAAATTTCAGGGTTGTGTCAGCAGTTATCAAACTCGACTCTCTTCTACAGAGAGCTTTTACAGTCAGTTTATAGGTTAGGTTTCGTGGACAAGCCACAAGGCTGCAGCTCTCCATAGGCTTAAACTAAGATCATTCCATCACATGATTCATTGACGTCACAACCGACCATAAATTAGAATTATACACCAGGACTAGAAGAGGAATTACTTATTTTATTTAGCGCGAAGACAGTTTATTTGGCGAGAGTGAAAAGTCAACTGGCAATTAGATCAGCAGAGGTAAAAGGTCAGGCAGTGCAATGTAGAGAGGGGGTGTAGCATATGCCACACTGAATGGCAACATCGCCCTCTCTGCCGAGTGATAGCACACGTAGAAATGCGGCAACACCAACAATGTAGACTTTTATTTTGTGCCATTATTTAGAAAGTTAATTGAGTATTTGCGGATCCGCAGTACTGGATCCAGCAGGCCGAAGAATATGCTGGATCCAGCTGGATTGCTGGATGAGGGATCCAGCAATTGCAATCCCTAATTACAGTATCAACTTCTCATGGAAAAAACTTAATGTATAACTGAAGCGTCCTGGGGATAATAGCCTCAGCAATCATGCTTATATCAGTTTTGACATACACCATTCTATCAACAGGGATGACTTCATCAAACAATGATTCTGTTTGGCCAGAACAGATTGGAACATCTTCAACGATTACAAAGAAAGACACTATCACTGGCCTCATGATTCCATGGGCAAAGAGAAAACTGTGGAAATTATAGAAAAGAACATTAACACAATAGTAGATGCCTGTAATCTCTATTCCTAAGATATGCATGAACAAAAAACCCGTTCCTTGGTGGAACAATCAACTAACCATGCTCAGAAAAAGGAATAACAAGCTTAGGAAAAGCTAACAGGAATGCCATCAGTAACCAGACAGAACCGAACTAAACAGAGAATTTCTCCAACACTAGAAAATTTATAAAATCAGCAATTAAAGAAGCAAAGCTCACCTCATGGAGAAATTACTGTAGTAAGGCTTCCAAAAATCCCTGAGGATTTATTACTAAGCTATCCACTAACAAGCTTAAAACTAACAATGCTATACACACCATTTATACTGGAAGCAATTATACTCATGACCTTACCTCAACCATAAATTCTCAATTCAACAAGCTTTGTGTGGATGATATAGAAACAGATGACAATGAATGACATAGAAGCATCAGAGCAGAGATGAATAAACCATACGCTATCAAGAACAGCCCATTATTTACTTATGTAGAAATTAATACTGTCATCAAACAATTAAACAAAAGGCCCCAGGTGTAGATGGTATAACAGCAGACATACCTCAAGCAATCTGGGACAATCAAATTTTGTCTAATATATACAAATTTTGTCTAATATATACAATAACTGCTTGAAAAATGGTACATTTCCCAACTGTTGGAAGATTGCTAGGCTAGTGACTATTCCCAAGCCTGGAAATACAGACAGCGTAAGACCCATCTCACTTTTCCAGTGATGGGAAAGATATTGGAAAAACTCTTGACTGAAAGGCTAAACTGGCACTTTGAAATGAACAAGCTAAACAAAAAACAGTATGGTTTTAGAACACATAAATCTACAACAGATGCAATAAAAATGGTCATTAACAATGTTTTGTCATATCTGCAAATAATAAGTACGTTATGGGCATAAGTTTGGACACCTGCAAAACGTTTGATTCTGCATGGTGGCCAATGGTGCTCCATTAACTCTGTAACTTTGAAATGCCCCGCAAACATTTACATCATCATTACAATATTTACATCATCTAACTGTAAAGCCATTCTACAATCTGGCAATAATTACTTCAAATCGAACACAAAATTACCAGGGGGTGTCTGCAAAGCTCAGCATATAGCCCACTCCTTTGGAACGTGCTATTTGACAATTTCTTAACTCAGAACTTTGGGCAGGACGGCACCACTGCCTACGTGGACTATGTCTTCATTCTTAAGGACCAACTCCCAAGCAGAACTGGATTTAAGAGGCAACAAGATCCTCAGCAATATTGAACACTGGGGCTCTAGTCATAAATTACACTTCAAACACAGCAATACGCAGGGCATTATATTTACCGAACCTGGCAAAAAACACCTTTATAAGAGAGTCCCAACAATTAAAATGAGAGGAAACACAATAAAAATTTAAAAATCACTTAAATATCTTGGAATCCTGTTGGATCATATGCTTCTCTGGACAAACCATATTGAGTATATCTCTAACACTACAGGAAGAATATTTCAAAACCTGGTTTGCTTTGCAAAGAATACATGGGGTTTGAACTTAAAAGCCATGGCCACCATCTATGACATGGTATATATACCAATTATCATATATGCTTGCAGGGCATGGGCAACAGCCATTAACAAATCACATATCTCATGAAAGCTAATATCATCGTAAAAGAAGGCACTTCTATACATTGCCAAAGGCTACAAGACTTGCCCTACCACTAGCCTTCAAGTCATCACAAAAAAAGCCCCTATCAACCTCCTCGCAGAGAACTATGCAAACATCTGGAATATTCTCAGAGAGGATAGCATTAACATAGCCAATGATTCTTTCCAAGCAAGAGATATAGAGAAACTGTAGATTACAGGGATAACATCAGCCCCTACCATCTACCAACAATTACAATTAACTCCAATGACTATACAGTAATAAATATTTTTACTGACGACTCCAAACAAGACACCAGCATGGGAAGCAGCTTCGTGGCCTACCAAAGAAACGTTGAAATTCACAAGAACAGTTACAGGCTACACTCTAGCTGCTCCACCTTTCAGGCTGAGCTATTAGCCATTCTTAAGGCCCTGTAATGGAGCAACAGCAAATTCAGCAACACTCGACTCTATTTTTACTGACTGCATCTGGGCCTTATATCTGCAAAACTCAACATATCACCTGCTCACAAACTACATTATCAAAGAAACCATGACTACCTCCAATATTATCAACTTTAATTGGACCAAGGCTCACGTAGGCACGATAAGAAATGAAAGAGCAGATGAGCTTGCAAAGTCTGCAGCTCAGAACACAGACTTGCAACTTGATTATTCCAAAATTTCAATAAGGCACATCAAGGCTAATCTAAAACAGGAACTTATTAAGAAATGGCAAACTAATTGGATGGATAACCATAATCAAATAAATTTAAGTTTATACCTATTATTGAAAATTACTTACACGACTGGATGCACATTAACCACTACATCAATTCCTGAATGGTCACGGAAGGTTTTGTTCATACCTCTATCGCTTTAAACTACATCATTCGAACTTGTGCACCACCTGCAGCGTCTCTGATGGAAGTGAACATTACATCTTTAACTGCATTGGACTAAAGAGAGAGAGACTCTTCCTAAAAACATCAGTAGAAGAAAATAGAGACATCTGGCAAGAGGGACACAAGAACCTCCTTAAGAAACAAAACTACGAATACTTCTGTGACTAGATTAAAAAATATTACAACATCAGCACTCTTCCATGTCTGAGACATTGAACTTTACTTATTCGCATTTTTCATGAACTATAGAGGGCGCTGCATTTTTACAAAATGGCTACTTTATCTGGGTCACTTGTAACTAGTAACATAAAATTAATTATATATTACTGTCTGATATAATGTTATATACTGCCTGTAGCTATTTATTGAGAAATTTTATAGAAGGAGAACAATTATTATTAGCGGGACACGTCATTATGTGGTATCGAAACAAATGAGTGAGATCATTCTATACATATTTGTGCCCTTTGTGTTAAAAACCATCAGTTTTGACATTGTCCCACCAGGGTTGGATTTACAACTAAAAAGCCTCGACTTTCAAGAAACCTCAAACATTTGTACAAAAAAGAAAATTGAAGTCAGATTTTGTAATAAACATTTTTTACAAACCAACAAAATATACTTTACTGTTTATTTTGTGTAGTATTTCATTAATTTTTTTCTAAGAATTAACATCTTTTTAAGATCTTTTTAAAAAAATTGATAAAACCAATTAAAAAAAAATTTTTAATGGAATGGGTATAAAAATTTAATTAAACTTAGTTATAAAACAGAAGACTAGTGAATCATCACATCTTTTTCTTCCAATATCAGAGTCATAGTCTGATTTAATTCTTTTTTTTATGATTGACTTCTAAAATTGTGAAGGGTTGGTAAAGAGCCTTACAGAGTTCATCTTAGGGCTTCGAAATGCTTAAATCCGGCCCCGTGTCCTATACAAAATTACTGGTATTTTAAACTTTAACAAAATATGTTTTAAAATTGACAGCATAACTTGTTCGTGCCGGACAATCGGGAAACTGCCAATTCTTAACAGTCTAATCCATTCTTTCAGAATTCAGAGCTCATAAATATAACCGATCAATTTCCAAATAATCATCTGTTTTTCCCGTTTTCGTCTGGGAATAGACAAAAACTTATCAGGCTCTCGTAAGGCTTTGAAATTGCAATTTGGAACCAACAGTAAGCGCTGCTTTTTCTATCGCTTTTCATCTTTACTGCTGATAATACACAGGAACGAATCAAACGACCCAGATAGAATAGTTTTGTTTTTAAACACCAGAGGGCGAGCATCCGGTAAAAAATGCAAATTGACTACCAGTTCAGCTTACGTACATTCTTATTCAATCAAAAATGTGTAGCATCAATGCTTCTTACGCATATTCTGCCTTTAATCGTATATTGAAGTTCCTATTCGGCATTATAACACCTAGTGCATAATGTATATTACAGTATTGTTATTTATTATCATTATAACTTCTATTGTAAATAATAATCATTGTCGCAGTTTTTTTTTTCCTATTTTCAACCATTTGTAATTACTTTAATGTAAATTAAACATTCTATAATATGTTATACTGTATCTTAAGCTCAGAGGTATTGGCATTGTACATTGTACAGACTGAATAAAAGTATTATATACAAAATATCTAAAAGTAACTTCTACCAAAACTTTACTCACTGGCATATCTTCTATCCTGGTAAGTTGCACCAGTCCAATCCGCTACCTGAAAAAATTATACCAATTATACATTTTAATACGAAACATTTTATATTTTCAATTACCGTTTTTAACGTTAACTTATTACAAAGCCATATGTTCGTCATTAGGCTTATGCACCGTACCTTTCCTAATCGATCGCTCTTCGAAAAGGGTTGATAGGGCATTTTTTTGTATTGTTCTGGGACGGAGCAAGGTCCCCATCCACTCGGGTTATCTTCTATCACCGGAGGAACAAAATGGATAGGCATTTTTTACGATATTTCTTCAGATCTCGAAATTTAACGTAACGTGTCTACCTATCCTTGAATGTACAACGTTGCCAGTTATTTTTCTCTTCTCACTTTGACATCATTTTCTATTAAATTAACGAAATCTCTTCTACGAATATTTTTCTACAGATTAAAAATTGAATAAAAATTAAAATAATTATTTTCATTTAATTTAGACTATTGTTGAACTTTTCGCCTCGAGAGTGCTAAGACGATTTCATCTAACTTGTAAGATGATTATCATAATCATCGAAAATTCGGCCGGGCACATTAGAGACGATCGGATGGTGACGGACGGGACCCGACGTATAAAGAATAAACTATTTCTAAATTTTTTCTGAGGATCCTGATTCAATAGTGAATCCTTGTCCCCAAGAGCGGCAGGGCGACTCTTTATCGCTTCAGCCATCCGGCTGCCAAATTATGTATTTGGCCGAACGCATAATAGGCTTACTAAAAAAAATAAAAAATAAAAACAGGCCATCTTTGTGCCTACAGGAAGGAAAAGAATTTTTAAAAATAAAAGTCATCCGACCTACAAGAGTCAGATTTTATTTTTTTTATAGTTTAATTATTGTAAATTTTATAGTAAGTTAGATGATAAATTTTTGACCACCACTACAGTATATATATTCTATTTGTAGGTTTCGTATTCTTACATTTCTATAATGCTTCATTTTATACAGTAAACGTACCCAACGAGCTAAAATATATTATAAAGAGTGTTTGAAGAATATTGAATACACGTCCGCCATTTTCCTTTAAGTCAAGGGGCCGTGGTATTTGTGTACTGTAAAGGCGACGAGCTAGAATATTCTAACTCGTTGTGTAAAAGTGTGCAAAAAAAAGGAAGAATTTTAACTCTTAAATTAAATGGTGCGAGTCAAAATGACCCTACTTAGCTGTTTTTTTTAATTTTGAAAATAAATAACAAGACATTTCTTTCTTTAACATCTTTATTTAAACGTTTGTAAACGATACAAAATATTCAGTAACAATAATAGCATTTCTAAACATTCTTAATTTTACTTTCCCGGCTGTTATATATACATAACAAGGGAAAGCATTACAATCGTGTCAAATTTTATCCTCAGAGCCTCAAAGTCTTTTGTAAATCTCCACGTTTTACCTGAACCCAAAAAAGTAAACAAAAAAAGAAGGAAATATTCCGTGTATGTGTGTTGGCGTCTATAAAAAACGAAATTTGGCATGATAGCGTGTGTATTTAATTATAGGAGTCCTGACTCTTCTAATTATTTTTCAAGTGGGTAAAATTTTACTTAATAAATTATCACAAAACACCCGTGTCCTTCTTGTTTAAACTCTAAGATAATACTGCTACTCTACATACTTGTATTAGTATTGCAGTTTTAGTTTTTCATTAATGACACGCCTTATAAAACCAGTTCAGTGCAGTGGTTGGCTGACATAATAGCCAGAGAGTTCTTTATAAGTGGTTTGAAGCTGTATGCGTTGTATACGTGGCCGAGTAGACTCCATCTCCGCTTAATGGTGGTGACAGACCCTAAACACCGGAGTTCGATCGGGGGTTCGCGCCTCACTCGGACGAGCTGGCAGCGGGAGCTTTTCCGGGTTTTCCTCCTTGCCAATGACGCCTGAATAGGGGCCAACTTCCCCTCCAAGTCCTCCCGAAAGGCATTCTGTTCCCCCTTCTCGAGTGGGCCGTTTCCTATAAGGCCTGCTTTGGTCGCTTTGTGACCTCGCTCCTGTCTTCCTCGGACTGGTCGTCTTCGATAAGGCCGTCTCTTCGGTCTCTGAGCGATCTCCCCTCCCGTTTCTTCCGGAGTACAAAGCGTATGGCTATACACTCCTCTATCGAGAATGAGAATGCGTTGTACACGAAAACATGATGCATCAAAATAGTCCATGTATTAAAAACCAGCAATTTTCACCGCTTCTTTTTTAAAAACAGACGATCTAAAGCTGAATCCAACAATCTTATATTATAAAAAACGAGCGTGCCGTGACATTTGATGATAGGGAAGCCGTGTTTCTGTAAGAAGCCGACATCCAGGGGCAATCGTCAATCGCGCGTCAGTGATGGTCTAGGGTCCATTCGTATTGTTTATTCGATAAGCCAGTATAAACCGTGGACTTCTCTAAATGCAATTTTAATTTTGATGATATGAAACCGTGCTTTGCAATTTGTTTATGCTTCTAACACAATAAAGTGCTATAAATTAAGACACTTGGCGGATTTTCTCATCTTTATTTAGTTGATACGTGTGAAAAAATTACACGTATCAACTAAATAAAGATGAGAAAATCCGCCAAGTGTCTTAATTTATAGCACTTTATTGTGTTAGAAGCATAAATGCAATTTTAATATCACAATTACATTCCGAATCGCTAGCCACGATATAAGGGCTACAATTAAAAATAAAATAATAAAAACTTACTCGGTGAAATAAAATATGTGGTGGATGTACCGGTACATACAAAATATTCTTCAATTATATGAATATACTTTAAAGAAAATTATAATTAAATATAGCTTTGCAAAGAAACGTACATAAAAATATAAAATATTCTTTACTTTTTAAATCTTAAAACAATGCACTTAGTCAAGTAGCTCCCTACGAGTGGCTAATGAATGGAATCGAAGACGGTTGCAGAGCGTGCATGCACGCACTGCCAAATCCCCAGGGTGCCGATACCGGTCAATTCAAATACCTCTTTTGTCGCATCATTAGTATATCTGAAAGGACGCGACAGGGCTGTTGTAGATTTTAAACGTTTCTCACCATAGCTGTAAAAATCTAAATACTCGTATGTTAAACATAATAGTCATTTGTTTTCTAACTAATTCGTTTTAGGACCAGGTGTTGTCCACGGAAATTTCCAAAATTTACAACTTTTCGGTCACTCTCGTCGAACTGGAAAAATTTCTGTCTTT
>NW_019386255.1:0-45502 GCF_000671375.1 Centruroides sculpturatus | reverse complement strand
GAATAAGGGAAAAACATTCGGCAACATCAGAAGCAGAAGCGTCGCGATCTGGCAACATTGAAACAAGTTTCGAGAAGGACCACCTGTATCGACAGAAGGCGAGAAGAGAAAATTTACATACTGAAGTGCTAATAGTTCACGAAAATAATAATTTTCGTGAACTATTATTAGTTAAGTATGTAAAAATTTATTACATTTCCTGTTGTACGAGAGTTTTACCCAATTCTCGAACCGTGTCAGAGTAAACCCGTGCTATAAAAATACCGTGTTATACGGGGGATGGTACCAATTCTCGACCGTGTTAGAGTGAATCCGTGCTATAGAAGTGCCGTGTTATACGGGGGTTACCTGTATATCAAATACTTTAATGGATTTTTTTAACTCCCGTCAACTATACAGAACTATCGTAAAAACATACCAGTAAATTCTTATCGGTTGGGTTAAATTATAAATCTACTCGTTATTCACGTAATCGGCCAAATATCTAGCGGGCGGGCGGCTAACGGCCCGGAACCGATCCCGGATAGAATTGGAAGCGTTAAGAGAGCCTTTTTTAGCAAGCCTATTATAGGTTCGGCCATACCCCGATGAGTCGGCCGGATGATGAGTGTTGGGGCCAGGGCCGGATTAACCCACTTTAGAGCTTTAGACATTTTCTTCTTATCGGGCCTCCCTCTCCCACAAGAAAAAGAGCGCACAAAAAATATAAAACAATAAATAAAACAAAACTATATAATGTGAAAAACTAATTTATTTTATATTTTTACAATATAATTCAGTGTATTATTATCTTTATTAGTAATAGGAATTTATTATTGATATGAATTAATTATTTAAACCACCGCTGCTGCTACTGAAAAAGTGGGCAGTCTCTGTCGGCGTATCGAGCGCCAGCTGTGCAATTAATTATTTATCATTGCTATGCATGCTAACTATTTAGTATGACCCAATGCCTGCATCGGGCCGTTAAACTGGCTATAATATCATATAATATAATAGAAAGACTAGAAGTACGAAATAATCTAATAATATTAACCTTTGTTATTTTTTGCCCGGGCAACGCCGGGCTAATCATCTTGTAATTAATATTATTCTTATCGCTATAAAAAAAATTCTGAATACTTTCATAAAAAGAATCATAAGAATACAGTTTCTTTAGATTTTATAATTCACAATAACCATATAAAAAGCAATATATTTTNAGGGATAGGTGTTGGGGCCAGGGCCGGATTAACCCACTTTAGAGCTTTAGACATTTTCTTCTTATCGGGCCTCCCTCTCCCACAAGAAAAAGAGCGCACAAAAAATATAAAACAATAAATAAAACAAAACTATATAATGTGAAAAACTAATTTATTTTATATTTTTACAATATAATTCAGTGTATTATTATCTTTATTAGTAATAGGAATTTATTATTGATATGAATTAATTATTTAAACCACCGCTGCTGCTACTGAAAAAGTGGGCAGTCTCTGTCGGCGTATCGAGCGCCAGCTGTGCAATTAATTATTTATCATTGCTATGCATGCTAACTATTTAGTATGACCCAATGCCTGCATCGGGCCGTTAAACTGGCTATAATATCATATAATATAATAGAAAGACTAGAAGTACGAAATAATCTAATAATATTAACCTTTGTTATTTTTTGCCCGGGCAACGCCGGGCTAATCATCTTGTAATTAATATTATTCTTATCGCTATAAAAAAAATTCTGAATACTTTCATAAAAAGAATCATAAGAATACAGTTTCTTTAGATTTTATAATTCACAATAACCATATAAAAAGCAATATATTTTTGTTTATTTGTTTATGATATACAATTGTCCAACAGAAAAGTAAACTATCTTATTTACAAATCTATTCAAAATAGACAGTTTGACCTGGCCCTTCTAAAAACCGGGCCCTAGACATTTCTCTCATTTGTCTATGCGATGATCCGGCCAAGGTTGGGGCCTGACATATCCAAACGGACCACCCCCGAAAAATTTTTGGATATTTCGACATGTCCTTTTTCAATACTCCCAAGAGCGGCCGGATGGCTTGCGGTCAAGATGATATCCTACCACTTTGGGGGACCCGGGATCGAATCCGGACGGGTCGAAAGTATTGGAATCAACGATGAAGTCATTGTTAAATATTATATGACATCGATACGTACAGTACAACGCAATGTATCGCGTTAATGTTTTGTAAATATTTTTCTTTTACGTAGTAAAAGGTTGGTGGCGCTGTTGACCCCTCGGGGAGCCGTTGGTGACCCCGCGTTTCTTTATGCAGCGCTCGAGAAGCGCTTTACAGCGAACACACTGAAACTGGTTTCTAATTGGCCAACACTGCTCGTGACGTCATTTTGCTACACTCTCGCTGCATAAACAAACGCGGGGTGACGGTGACCTCGTTTTACTCTCCCCCTTTCAGCGCTGTGAGTCAAGACAGTTTAATCTTTTGTGCCTTACGTCTTTTCTTGCCCCCCTTCGCCACGTGGTGGGTCCGACTCGGTGGAAGGGAGTTACGTAATTCTGGGGTGTGTAACCGTGGGTGGGAGTTTTATGGTAGGGTGTGCCTCGGGGGAGAAAAGCAGAACGGAAGTGGACAGAGAACGGTGAAGTAGGAAAGTGAGAGTGGTGGTGAAAGTGTGTAAAAAAAAGAAAAGAAAAAGACTGTGCAAGCAAGTCCGTGTGAGATTTCAGAATTTGGAACTGTTTTCTACCCAGAGTGAAGGAGAGGAAAGGATATGACAAAACCCCATTTCTGTCGGTATGTTTCTATGTATTCATGTTAAGTGTGCTTGATCAGGTTATTGTCGAGAGATTTTTGTTAACGTTACGCGATATACTAGATTTGTCGGACTCATTATTTTTCCTGTGTCTCATCTTTGTTTTAGGAGTGCTGTATGCTCCCAAGTATATTAAAGGAATATTTTGTAGATTTTGATAGTTGTCTTTGTCCAGTCCCCATCGAGTCCAGTGGATTTCCCCCTGATAAGCGTCTGCTCCACCAAGCACGCTTGTTATAAATTCTCCCCTTGTAGAAGCACTTAAGAGCAACTTTTATATCGAACCCGTCACCCCGAAACACGAGATTAACTTTTATACCGACGGCTCAAAGACCAACACTGAAGTGGGGGCTTCGGTGGTCCCGGCGGACCCCCAAAGGATGCTGCACTGGCAGGCAGCTTATAGCTTAAAGCCTCATTGCTCCATTGCGCAGACGGAGTCGTACGCGATCCTCCGCGCCCTTCGGTTTATCAAGGATAATACGGACAAGTTCAAGAAGATGGCCATCAACATTATTAGTGACAGTCGGACAGCCCTACATCAACTTAGGAAAGAAAACAGAAAATTGCCCATTGTGGAAGAAAGCCTGCAACTAATCAGTGACATTAACAGGTGCTCGGTCCTGAATTTCTTCTGAGTTCGGGGGCACTCAGGGGTGCCGGGGAATGACCGGGCCGACCTGGTCGCCAGGAAGGCTAACCGGATTGCCAGCAGCCACAGTTATGCGGCAATTCCCGTCTCTCACGTCTGGTCGGCCATCCACAAGGCCCTCATCAGCAATGTTCCATCTAAGCTGCGCGGCCGCGCACTGCTCAAATTGTTGCCGCGCACGAGAATTTACGTGCCGCGCAGGCGAGCATGCACACACTGATTTGAATTGTTGTTTACTTATTTCTCATTCTGTCTGCAAGATGATTATTGCTGCGTATATTTCGATTAAATACATTAAATCATTGACAAGAGATAATATTTCGTATAAAAGTATGTTTTAAAATGAATTTTAATCTCTACTAATCTCTACTACTACATTTTCCTATAAAAATTAATTATTTTAATTTTTATAGGAAAAAATAAGATTTTATATATATTCTCAGAAAAATTTTTTGCTCAATCTGCTTAGCAGAAAGTTTTTTGCTCAGAGAAGTATATGTTCTGCTCATCTACAAAAGAAATTAGAGGGAACATTGGTGACCAGAGATGCCACTCACTACGCACTCTGCACTCCGACTACGTAAACAGCCGTCTTTCGTGCTCTTCGATGATACACAGAGGTGTCGTGGCTTCTTTCACTTCTGCAACCTATGGCGTGGAACGCACAAACGAGTGCTTCCGGTTTGCCAACAGCCGAGGGTCTGTCTAAAAATGTTTGAATGAAAAAGCCAGTTGCACGCTGGTATATAGAGACGACATGCGTTTTTGACGTGGAACTCGAACAGGCTGGAAGTAAGTTCATCAGAATGCTGAACTTATAAATTGATTTTCACGAGACGTTTCTAATCTGGTGGCGTTGAAGGGCACAAAACGTGTATGGTAGCCAGGCGTGTGCCGAACTACATCATTTGCACAGTGGAAGGATTTTATTTCATCTGTCATAGTGAAGACTAATTAATAATTAGTGTTTTTAATCTGCCAAAGTTGAAAAATGGTAAAGCATTTAAAAAATCCTACAGGAAAGACATTATTGGATATAGTATGGTGAAATGTGGCATAACAATNTATGTATGTACGTCTTTTGTATGTCTGTTTTACTTTAAATAATTGCGGCGCCAGGCGCTCATGACTCCCTTCACCAACTTTCCTATCTACTTTACATTTCCCCTTACCTCCTACTCTCTCCTCACCCTTTCCCTTTGTCCTTCCTCCCGTGCAATACCGCCGAGTAGCACGGGCTTCACCCCCTTTCACTAACGATGTAACGATGTAGAAGCACTTAAGCCAGTTACGCGAGTCTAACCAGTTTTTATTAATCTCCGAAAAGAAACATCCAGTCTAACAGAAAGATTCCCAGGAATTTTTCGGGGATCCGTTCGGATATGTCGGGCCTGTCCTTCACCACCCGGCAGCCCCATTGTGGGCTTGGCCGAACCCATATGGGCTTGCAAACAGAGGCCCTCTTAGTGCCAAAAGGGCGGAAAGAGTTAATATATATATATATATCCAGTTCTCACTTATGGATCAGAAACTTGGACTCTTAGAAAATCAGAGATCCAAAGACTACAGACTACCCAAAGGAACATGCTTGGCATAACGAGGAGAGATCAGATACGTATAACATGGATCAGGAAAATGACAGGAGTTACCGATATCATCGCTAGAGTAAAATCCCTCAAGTGGCAGTGGGCTGGACATATTGCAGGAAGAACTGACCATCGTTGGACATCTGAAGTTCTTGACTGGATACCAAGAGATCGGAAACGACCAAGAAGACGTCCTCACACTCGGTGGGTTGATGAGATCAAGAGGCATCTTGGCACAACATGGAAGCGAAGTGCTCAAAACAAAAGATTGCGGAAGAGGCTTGGTGAGACCTTCATCCTGCAGTGGATTGATAACGGTTGATGATGATGATGATATATATATATATTCCCAAGAGCGGAAAGCTGTCGTCTTAACCGCTCGACCACTCCGCAGTAGAATAAGAATCGGTAATTAAAAGTTTATATTAGATATTTTTCGATTTAATGTTACCTTTATGTTAAGAAAATTAATTGTTATATAAATTTTTAAAATAATATGTCTATTTTAGAAAGTTTTCAAACAAAATTTTCAGTGGCGCCATCGAAGGATTACAGTTGCGTATAGAGAATTAGTTAATGTTTACATTCGCAGAGGGCGCATGAGGCGCGGCATTTAAAAACGTTAACCTTGAGACGATTTCTTTGCAAATAAAACAAACAAGATGGATTTTGTGATGCACGTGAGATTTGTAATATTTCTGCTCCTATTTAACAGATCCGAATGCTTCCTGGACTGGCTATTTGGAGCGGAAATTCGCGAAGAAGATAAGAAAAAAGAAGGAAGCGAAGTGGGTGCTGTTGTCAACATTCCCTTTGAACTGACCGTTGCCGATGAGAAATTTTTAGCAGAAGCTCAAGAATATGGACTACAAACATCAGAATTAGATGCCTGCTATCATAAGGTAACGTCGACTGGTGTTTATTAGAGTAACGGTTCTTGAAAAAAACGTGTTGCTATGTTTAGATCCTAAGCAATAAACATTAGTTATTTGGGTTAGACTAAAGCAATAGGTCTCCAGCTAAAAAATCGTCTTAGCCTTAATAATAACGAATACAGATAGATACAGTATATCTAGATGTAATTTGATACGCTGAAATTACTTACAATCAACCGTTTAAAAGTTACGAATGAATTTTTTAATTGTGGTTATTTGTTTCGTTTATTAAGAATCACGCACGCATTCATCGATATTAACAAAATGCATTACTTTAATTCACCACAATACATTTCATTTACGAGAAAAAGCGACATTAAGAGTGGTAAAATGGTGTCGTTAACTCGTGAACACGACAAGTTACGATAATCGTGTAGGAACACGACTGATGAAGGGAAACTTTCCTTAACAAAACAAGTGGGAACGTGTCGAGAAAAACGTCATCGTGACGTCACTTCAAGAATTCCCCGGGCCAACGAGAAAGACCAACCCGTCCGCGTAGAGATTACGAGATGGTCACGTGGCCAACTTAGTCTATGAAATGGAAAACGTGTTTGCTTGGGTTTATATACAGTACGTATACAGTATATATAATAAATTTATTTTTAATAATGTTTAATTTAAAAACTTATGTATGAAAATTCTGCTATGAATATAAATGCAATTATAAAAATAATGCAATATAGATTTTTAAAATATTTTTATTGAAATTTCTTACATTCTTATCTATATATTTTACATACATTAAAACATCTTAGTAGAGGAAATTAATCTTCATACCGTTAGCAATGAATAAAAGAAGAAATTAATACAAAAAGTGATTTACATAATACAAGAAGTATTATATTGAAAATATACATAAAATTTTTATACAGGTGATATTTTTCTACATTTTTATAGATTATATGTTGACGGAAGTAAAAGGTAATTAGACATTAGAAAGTAAGGGATAAAATGATTAAAAAATATAAAGTAATAGAATATTTATTTTTCTTGAGAATGATTTTTAGATTTATCATTTTGAAGTTTCACATAATTATTTGTTATAATTTCACAAGCAATTTTACATTTTTTTTTTTTTTGTAAACAGTTTGAAGATAGGATCTGAATATATATGATACTGCCAAAATAAGTGTGTATCCATTGTATCTTTTATTTTCATTTGAAGCAGCTGACATCTCTCATCATCATGATTAGTTATACATTCAATTTCTTTGATAGTTTTATCCACTTTCATAACTAATAAGTTCATTTTCAATAAAATTAAACGGGTCATCTAAAATACAGTAGAGTCCCGAAAACTCGGCCTAATGTGGACCGAAGGGTGGCCGAGTTTGTGAAAATGTCGGGTTATTGGGAATGGGGTTAAAAAAGAATGAGTACGAGTGTTTCCTCAGAAAATACTGTACTGTACTTGTATGTTTTTTCTCTCCTCCTCCCCCCTTTTTCCCCGGGCTATACATATTGGTAAGGCCATCTCTTTCATAACTGTCAACTGTATGTCTTGTTTGCTTGAGAATACAACAGAGAATAAACTGCCCAAATACCCTTAAACAAAGGAAAAGTACGTACTTTATGAAGGCACAGAGCCTTTACTACATGAAAATGAAAATTAATGAATACACAGTGTACAGTAATTTACCTGATAAGACAGACCTCAGAAAAATACTTTGAGGCATAAAGCTGTCTATAATGAAAATTAACTAGCCGACTTCTTTACAAAAACTAGCTACTTTTTTTTAAAGAAATGCGTAATGTCTTGTCTTCCGCAATGCACTCTGCATTTTGCTGCTTCGTCACGAAGACGATGAAGGAACAGTAAGTCCATTACCGACGCACCTTGTTATTCAAAATACTGAAGGGTGGTTTCGACAGCCTTTAGTCCCTCACTATGTGATATTTTAGGAGCTTGTACAGTGGAGTTCTCAACGTCAATGTCTTCATCATTTTCTGGCATTTTTTCATTAATTGTGACAGCAGCAATAATTTCTGCATTGGACATAATGTCTTGCTCGATATCGTTCTGGAACCACTGTTTGACGTCATTTTCATCGGCTTCTGCACATCCAGGAATTCTTTTCAGGAGGTCGAGTAAGTTTACATTTTCTGCGTCATCATGTTCAACGAACTCATTTTCCTCGTTATCTAGGAGTTTTCACCAGGAACGAACTACTGTTAATGACTCTAACTTGCTCCAGGCATCCGCCGCCCAGCCAACAACATCCAATAGGTTAATTTTCTTTAAGTTCTGGATAAGACCTTGACTATCATCATTTGCGGAACGAAGGTAGGATAACAGCTTGCACCGAGTTATCCGGACTGCCGGGTTATTGAGTGCTGAGTTTTCGGGACTCTACTGTAGTATGATTTTTTTAAAACATGCAATTTTTGCAGTATCTTTTGTAAACATATTATTTTATTATTCATATTAATTTTATATTGTAAAGTATTGATATTATTAATTACAGTTGAGCCATTTATAAAAGGGGCTTTGTTTTCACTTAAATCAATTAAACATATAAATATTCTATTTCTCTTATTAATTAAAATTCATCTTTTATCAAAATAATTCTTTTGGTAATAGCTACAAATGTCTTCCAATAAATTTACCTCTTGTTTCCATGTAGCTCTTATATGACATCAAAATTTCTTGAAGTGTTCTTTTCATATTTTCTTCTTCAACATAAGAGTAGTCTTGGTTTTGTTCCACTTGAGTTTTCACTTAAATATTTTGGTAGCTAGGAAATATTGCTGGTACAGCATTTGACTTTAACTTTGGTATTTTTTACAAGTACAGTGGACACCCATATAACGCGCTCCCTTATAATGCACCAAAAATTCTGCGACTAGAACTTGTACAGCACGATAAACAGTTCTGTATAACACAAGATAAATTTAATGTTTTCACATAGTCTCAGATTTTTTATTTAGAAAAGCAAAAATATACACTTAACCAGTTTTTTATATATGAACAGTGAAGCCAGCAGTTTATAAAAGAATAAGAGTTTATAAAAAGAATAATAATACATATACACATTTGAAGATATAAGAGAAAAATAATTTTATTCAACTTTTAATTTAAATTAAATTATTTCATTATTTGACATTTATTCACTATCAGAAGTAGCAACCAATAAGTTATGATGACGCTGTCTTTTTAATATTGGTTGTTCAGATTCATTGGTTGAATAGTCAATAGTTTTGTCTTTATTGTTATGGTTATTTACAAACAATTCTTTCTTCAGATCATTTTTAGATTTAAAATATGGGGATAGACAATCATTAAATTTTCTTTTAAATTTCATAAAGTGCTTTTTTGACAGGTCTATTTTCATAAAATGTGTTTCTAGCATTTTGGCTATTTCTAACCCTTTATTTATATCTTCTAAATTTAAGGGTTGCTCTGGTTCATTAAAAGTCTGGAATGAGTTTTCCTTATCATTAATAGAATGAGAACAATTTGCTAATTCATTAATTCTGTTTCATCAATATCTTTATTGTAATTAATTAATTCAGTAATATCTGTTTCATTCATATCCAAAATCTCTCTCCACAATAATATTTCAAACTGAATCATCTCACTAGCAATATGCGATAACAGTTAAGATGTAGAGACATGTTTGAACTTGCATAAATTGGTCTGATATTGTATGTCACCTATAACGCGATTTCCTGCAGTGTGGAATGTATCTCCTGCATTGTATGGGAGTTTACTGTATTCCTTTACTTCACCTTTCACTACACACTTATCTTTTCTGATAGCCTCTTCTACAAAATGCTTGATGCATACAATAGGATTCTTTACTCCACTAAAATCTGTAGGAAGTTTCTTCAATTACCCTGCTCATAATACATCTTTTGGAAGACCAAAAGTGGTAAGTTTCTTTCTCATTTCTACAGTTGAATTTACAACCAGCCACTTTATAGCACTTGGATGTTTTTTTGTTAATACATATTGTAAGGAACCAAGTCCGAGCGTTATTTTTAGCTACTTTTATTTTTGCTTTTATTCTATTTTTGTTTGGGGCTTGTTTTGTTAGGATGAAGGTTTCCTCACCATTCACCTTAGAAACTTCAAAATAGAAGAGAAACCAACTCACTGATGAGAGAAAAGCGCCGTAGGAAAAACTTGCAAACACTTGTGCTCCCGAGTGGAAAAAAGTAACTCCGCACCGAGAAAAGGGGGGAGACCCCACAAGCATAACCTAGAACCTTGCTAAACCTTAAAGAATAAAAACATCCCGAAAATTGTCAAAAAGAATAATGTAAAAAGTTAGCGAGTATTGTTGGAAAATAGGCTGCCAGACAAATAGAAAAAGTTTATTGTTAGCAAATAAGTATGTAAATGAGGGGAGTGATTGCATTCAGAGTTGTGACGTCACCTCACAGTATAAAGTCCGAATCTCAAGTGAAGATGGACGAGGTGAGCTTCTGTTATCAACGAGCTTGGTGAGCTTCGTAGCAGCAAACGAAAGAGAGGTGTTCGATAGGATAAAATAGTTCCAAGGTGCTTTTGAAGTTATTTGATTTGTGGATCGAAGATTAGAGAAAGTCTTGAGAGTTGAGGAAAAGGGTTCCTAGTATATTGAGGTGACGATTAGGATCTTTAATTCATAAGAATTATTGTACATAAGTTAAGTCTTTGAATTTTGTCGAAACCCAAAGGGGAATAGAGTTAAGTTAGAAAATAGATTGATTGAGTTTTGTCGGGTTGATTCTTATTGATTTTCATTGAATAAATTGTTATTTGATTTTTACTAAATTTTGTATATAGTTATTACTAGAAATTTTATTAAATATTGGATTGTTTTTGACAAACTTTGTCATTATTTAATTCGGTGCATGCTTAAAGTCCAGGCCTGGCACACTAACGCGAATCCATGTAAAGTACCTGTTAGGGAACGGCTATTTCTGGCACACAGTCGTGTCGATAATCGTTGGAAAAGTCGGAAAAATAATATAGTACTTTACAATATAATTACTCTCTTGATATTCTGAAAAATTAAAATCATTATTTTATGTAGTCTTCATATTATTTTATTACAAATTATTGAGATACTATTTCTAATGAANCAACCGGTTACTTCACAGCACTGAACATTTTTGTTAATAATTTACATATAATTATTCTCTCGATGTTCTGAAAAAACGAAATCATAGTTTCATGTAATCTTCATATTATTTTATTACAAATTATTGAGATACTATTTCTAATGAACTATTACTTTCAATACTTTTTTACAAATAAAATAAATATTATGTTTAAAGCTCTAAATTTTATTATTTCAAAACAGGTTTTAAAAAATCATGGTTAAAATGGCAATTTATAGAGTATATATTTTTTTTATATTTTGGTAAATTAAGTATAAATGATAACCTAAAGTAGAAGTTATGTTTAGATATAGGAGTCTCTATGCACAAGATAACTAAAAGTAACTTCTACTTTCCAATGTATATTATTATTCTAAGACTGAAGTTCTACATGAAATTTCAGCACATTTTTTGGATCAAAAGAAAAATGTTTTGCTGTTTTACATTATAAGTTAATTTTAAGATCAATTATACTAGAGGAATTATATAAAATATGATACATATCATACAATTGCACCACTTCTTTTTGACAGCAGTTGTTTTTCCATACTGTGCTTCCTATCTACACTAAATTTCAGTTGGTTGAAAATCATCTTCATGTGAAATTTTATGATACTGCTCTTTTGTGTTTGTTAGAAACATTATCCAACATATGCTTGATTAGCTATATGCATTTGCCAAAAGATAGTATTCATTCTTCGCTGGGAGAGAAAGGCAGTGTCTCCACAACAGCAGGTTGTGGAGACACTGTATATTATAATTAGACAACTGTGACATAAGTAACACCAAAATAAGCAAGTCAATTTTGAACTGTCTTCATAGATGTTTGGTTATTAAAAGTCAAGCTATGCTTGTTTCTTTATAAATAACTACTGTAATTTAAACATTTTGCTTTAGAAATTTATATTTTGATATTAATATATAAATTATTTATACTTTTTTTTTCTAGGTCATAATTAAAATCAAATCATGTCAAAATATGAATGAAGAAGATATTGGAAAACTTAGTGTAAGACTATTGAATTGTCAATCTGCTATTGAAGGCAGAACTATTTTTCCCTGCACTGATAAAATGGTATTTTTAAAAGTTATTTTTTCATATAATAGGAAATGTTAATTTTCTTTTAAAAAATAAAATTATGAATATTGTAGCATATTTTTAATTATTTTTGTTTTAAAAAAATAGTATATAAAGCAACTTACCCAAAATCTTAATTTTAAATTATTTATGTACAGCAAAAAAAATAATTATTGAGTTAAGTTATAGGGTACATTGCCTGGTAAGATGGTTTTAATACACCTGGATAAACAAGTAAATGACATAATTTATTTTAAATGAAACANGAATAGAGTTAAGTTAGAAAATAGATTGATTGAGTTTTGTCGGGTTGATTCTTATTGATTTTCATTGAATAAATTGTTATTTGATTTTTACTAAATTTTGTATATAGTTATTACTAGAAATTTTATTAAATATTGGATTGTTTTTGACAAACTTTGTCATTATTTAATTCGGTGCATGCTTAAAGTCCAGGCCTGGCACACTAACGCGAATCCATGTAAAGTACCTGTTAGGGAACGGCTATTTCTGGCACACAGTCGTGTCGATAATCGTTGGAAAAGTCGGAAAAATAATATAGTACTTTACAATATAATTACTCTCTTGATATTCTGAAAAATTAAAATCATTATTTTATGTAGTCTTCATATTATTTTATTACAAATTATTGAGATACTATTTCTAATGAACTATTACTTTCAATACTTTTTTACAAATAAAATAAATATTATGTTTAAAGCTCTAAATTTTATTATTTCAAAACAGGTTTTAAAAAATCATGGTTAAAATGGCAATTTATAGAGTATATATTTTTTTTATATTTTGGTAAATTAAGTATAAATGATAACCTAAAGTAGAAGTTATGTTTAGATATAGGAGTCTCTATGCACAAGATAACTAAAAGTAACTTCTACTTTCCAATGTATATTATTATTCTAAGACTGAAGTTCTACATGAAATTTCAGCACATTTTTTGGATCAAAAGAAAAATGTTTTGCTGTTTTACATTATAAGTTAATTTTAAGATCAATTATACTAGAGGAATTATATAAAATATGATACATATCATACAATTGCACCACTTCTTTTTGACAGCAGTTGTTTTTCCATACTGTGCTTCCTATCTACACTAAATTTCAGTTGGTTGAAAATCATCTTCATGTGAAATTTTATGATACTGCTCTTTTGTGTTTGTTAGAAACATTATCCAACATATGCTTGATTAGCTATATGCATTTGCCAAAAGATAGTATTCATTCTTCGCTGGGAGAGAAAGGCAGTGTCTCCACAACAGCAGGTTGTGGAGACACTGTATATTATAATTAGACAACTGTGACATAAGTAACACCAAAATAAGCAAGTCAATTTTGAACTGTCTTCATAGATGTTTGGTTATTAAAAGTCAAGCTATGCTTGTTTCTTTATAAATAACTACTGTAATTTAAACATTTTGCTTTAGAAATTTATATTTTGATATTAATATATAAATTATTTATACTTTTTTTTTCTAGGTCATAATTAAAATCAAATCATGTCAAAATATGAATGAAGAAGATATTGGAAAACTTAGTGTAAGACTATTGAATTGTCAATCTGCTATTGAAGGCAGAACTATTTTTCCCTGCACTGATAAAATGGTATTTTTAAAAGTTATTTTTTCATATAATAGGAAATGTTAATTTTCTTTTAAAAAATAAAATTATGAATATTGTAGCATATTTTTAATTATTTTTGTTTTAAAAAAATAGTATATAAAGCAACTTACCCAAAATCTTAATTTTAAATTATTTATGTACAGCAAAAAAAATAATTATTGAGTTAAGTTATAGGGTACATTGCCTGGTAAGATGGTTTTAATACACCTGGATAAACAAGTAAATGACATAATTTATTTTAAATGAAACAAGCTATGTCATTGGCTTGCTTATCCAACTGTATTAAAGCTTTTTTACCACGTGCCTGATAAAGCAGCTATTGTCTCGACAGTAAATGAACAAAGCTGCATTACTATAATATCTTTGTATATTCTGTATATTCCTTTGCCATGGAAAGAGCAACTGATAGAGATTCTGAGTCTTTATGATTAATACTTCCATTTTTCAATGTGGTCTTGAATATTTCCAATGTTCTTAGAACTCTTAGACTTTTTTTTTATCATTCTTGCTTCATTTAGATTTGCAAACTTCCCAGGCTCTGTTGCATATTGAGCTAAAATAATTTGGCTTGTAGAACACTTTAGTATTAATATATCCATACAATTGCATTACTTTTTTTTGACAACAGTTGTTTTTCCATACTGTGCTTCCTATCTGCACTAAATTTCAGTTGGTTTAAAATCATCTTTATGTGAAATTTTATGATACTGCTCTTTTGTGTTTGTTAGAAACATTATCCAACGTATGCTTGATGAGCTATATGCATTTGTCAAAAGATAGTATTCATTCTTCACTGGGAGAAAAAGGCAGTGTCTCCACAACATTATCCAACATATTTTGAAGAGTCATATTTATATCCAGGAAGTGTTCTTCATTATGGTTGTATTTTTTTTTATTCAGCGAAAATGTAGCGTAAATGAAGTTATAAGCAGCAACCATTACATGTCACTGCACAGTATTTTACAAATGGTTGTTGCTGAAGCAAAATGGCACAGTCACTTGTTCACTAATTTCTGTTTTAGAAAGCAATGTATTATTTAAAGAATTACAACACAATAAAAAAACAATTATAAAAATTTAATGATCAACATTGCTGCCTTATGTAAAGGTTTCTTCTCACCAGGTACTGGATCAATGTATATAAAAATCAATTCACAATAAACCTTTGACCAGTAAAATATTTATTTGAAAAACAAACGTTTTTGACCGTATTCTTCGGCTGTAAGCACAACGGCTTTTCGAATCTCGAAACGTTTAACCTGAAGAAGGCCAAAGAATACAGTCGAAAACGTTTGTTTTTCAAATAAATATTTTACTGGTCAAAGGTTTATTGTGAATTGATTTTTATCAACATTGCTGTTTCAAATGAATGCAAAAAAATCTAAGCAATAGAAGATAAGAAATTACATTGAAGTGATAGTACTTTCATATTCTATGGATGACTTCAAGTCTCATTTTAGACTCACATAAACTTCAACAGAAGTAAATTTTTAACTTAGAATAAGCTAAATTTTCTATTAATTTCTAAATTAACTGATGATGCATTTATTTTTTATAGAAAATTATAAAATTAATAAATTTAAAGAGAGAAATCAACATAAAAAAAGGGCGACCTCTTATTTCAGCTACAAAGTAAGTATTATTAAGTATTTGGATTCTTGCTAATCAAGAGTCATTTAGAAGTAGTGGAGATAGGTTTGATGTAAATAATGGTCATGCACATACAATCTTTATTGACTTCCGTGAAAAAATGTGTTGTATGATTGGCAAGTTTGTTAGATGGCCAATTGATAACTTGGAAAGAACAGTAGTGAATTTGAAGAATTATATGTACTGTTTCGTTGCCTGGGATAATTGGGTGTGTTGTTGGAACACACACAAAATAAAATAATCAAACCACCTTACTATTTCCAGCAACGTATTTAATAAATTAAAAACGTTTTCGACTATATTTAATAGTCTTCATCAGTTACGAACTTTAAAACGGAAAACGAACGTAAAATAGAATGTAAGCTATACAATTACTATACAAATACAAAAACTGATGAAGACTATTAAATATAGTCGAAAACGTTTTTAATTTATTAAATACATTGCTGGAAATAGTAAGGTGGTTTGATTATTTTATTTTAATTACATTCCAGTAAGTTATTTTATTTTATTGGAACACACACAAATATAAATGCTTCAAAGGAAGACAGCCAGAGTTATTACAACAGGAAAGGAAGCCACTCTATTCTGTTACAAATAATCTGTGATTCTGAAATGCAAATTATTGATGCATTTGTTGGTTGGCGTGGTAGTGCTAATGAATCTTGGGTTTGGCAGCAGTCCTATTTATGCTGTTTTTTAATGAATCTTCAACATATTTAGGAGATAACTATTATTTAATTGGAGATTCAGCATATCCATTGGATACATTTTTAATTATACCTTATAAATATTATGTCGATACTCTCGACGCATACCAATTTGACCCACTAGAGGGACCTACCCAATAACCAAACAAAAGGTTTTATGACCCTTTGTCTTAACCTGTTCCTTTGTTAGAACTACTGACTGTCGACACGTGCGGACGTTCGTCCTACTGCTATGTAAAGACTTTTGTACATTAATTCATATATTAAAGGAAGATACCTTAACCAGTTTAATATGTTTTCATCTGAGTGTCTCTCCACTGATTCTGAATTAACCACATATTAAGGTAATCTTATTGCCAAACAAAAAAATTTTAACAGAAAACAGTTCTATCAGAGTTGAGGTAGAGCAAACCATAGGTCTATTAAAAGGGTGATTTTGTTGACTGAAATACCTGGATATGGAAAACATTTTGTCGATGACATCATATATATTAGATAATTTATGCATTAATCAAGGTGACATTGACTGTACAGATGATGCATTTGTTGATGATTATAATGAACCTGCAGAAAACCCAATTACAAGAAATCATATAGCTGTGGAAGTAAAACATAATCAGTTAGTAGATCTACTGATGCAGAATTGAACTGTGTTTATTAAAGATATAATTTACAATTGTCTTGTAGATAAATTAATAAATGTAGAGAACAGTTTTATACAATTTGTTGTCAGTGTCATTAATAAGATGTTTATCACAAATACACTCATCTATCAATTGAAGGGCTGGCTCCCTTTAGAAACATCACAATCAACAAATGTCTTTTTTTTCCAAGAAGCAAAAGATTGTTTGATGCTTTTTCTATGTTCATATTTAGAAAATTTGCTTATTTTTTACTGATTTTGGTAAGATTTTTACGCAACTCCACAGCCCTGGCACGGCTGTGGAGTCGGAGTCAGAGTCATGGAGTTTAGGTGTTTTAGCCGGAGTCGGATGGTAAGGAAAAGTCGGAGTTGGAGTCGGTAGATTTTTACACAACTCCACAGCCCTGATAAATACATATCCAACAGCATCCTACATAATTTTTAAAAGGCATTTTCCTACATTTATTTAGAACAAAAACTTTGTAAATATAAAAATAATGATCATCTTCAAACTTTCATTGATTCTAGAAACTAATTTACTGTAAGCTTCTATGAAGGATGTGTTAACACATGGATATTTATGTAATTTTTAAATTAATTAAAAAAATTTTTTTTTAGTTTACATAAAAGTGGTACATTTATTTCTAGTTTACTGAAGTATACTTTCCTTTTATGTTTTATGATTTTTAAATTAACACAGAATGGAGACTTTTCATTGATTCATCTAAGATCAGTCTTAAGGCTGTGCTTTTACACAATGGAAACAAATTTCCTTCTGTGCCATTAATTTATTGAACTAAAATGAAAGAAACCTATGAAAATATGAAACTCTTACTTGAAAAAATTCATTAGCACATGTACAATTGGATCATATGTCATGATTTAAAAGACATTGCATTATTAATGGGTTTGTAGCTTGGCTATACTAAATTTTGTTTCTTGTGTGAGTGGAACAACAGAGACAAGAAAAATCATTACATCAAGAAGGAATGGTCAAAATGTGAATGTTTATTCTTGGCCAAAAAAATATTGTTAATATCTCATTAGTCAGTGCTGACATGATTCTTCTACCTCCACTTCACATAAAGTTAGGACTTTTCAAAAATTTTGTCAAGGCAATGAATGTAAACAATGCTGGATTTCATTATTTGAAGGAAAAATTTCCTCGTATAAGTGATGCTAAGTCAAAGCTGGAGTTTTCATGGACCCACAAATAAGAACTTTAATTAAAGATGATGAATTTGAAAGCTTGTTAAGTGCAGTTGAAAAGTCAGCATGGAAATCATTCAAAGATGTTGCACAAAATTTCTTGGATAGCTCCAAATTACTGCAAAATTGTAAATGAGCTCTTACAATCTTACAAAGATAAGAATGTAATATGTTTCTCAGAATGCATTTCTTGGATTTCCACCTGGATTTCTTTCCCGACAATCTTGGTGCTGTCAGTGCTGAACATGAGGAGCGTTTCCATCAAGACATCTCTATCATGGAAAGGAGCTACCAGGGCCAGTGGAATTCAAGAATGCTTGCTGATTACTGTTGGACACTCAAGAGGGATTTTCCAAATGCAAAACATAGCAGAAGCTCCACATCTCACCATTTTAGACAAGATAAATAAATAAGTGTATGCATGTTGTCTAAATAAATATATTTTATATTTAAACTGGTTGTCACAAAAAACCAGATGTGATGGAGAAAAACTGTTTATATATTTAAAAACAGCATAAAAAATTCTATTAGGATCAGGTATTTTCATTTGTGTGTCAAAAAAAAAGTTTTCATTTTGTTTCCCAGTATAATTGAGTCGAAAAAACTGTCAACATGACCTTGATATTGCTGCGGGCCTGCCGCGCTTTTTTTGGCCTCGAGGATCGTCCCCGAAAGCCTGCTGAATCTTGCGAATGGTTTACGCTTGGGTATCACCAAGGTTTTTGGCTAAATTTGATGTAATATTGCTGCTCACGTTGTTCAGTCATTTTCCGACAAGAGCTCGCTACATGACCTCACTCATAGGCCGTCTGCCAACGACTGATGCTTCCTGCAGGCGGGAAAAAATTCAGGGCTGTGCATGACTGTCCCCTCTACAACTCCACCGAAAGAGGCCTCCCGCGCATCATTGGTTTATGCGGAAAAAATAAAAGTCCGATACTTTTTGAACAGACCTTGTACATATATGAAAGAGATATTATTAATGGTTCATTTTTATATACTTACATCGGTATCACAATTTTATTATATTATAGTTGCTTCTAGGATGCTTTAAATGAATAATAAAACATTTCACCTGTGCTTTCAATATTATCATATGAGAATAATATTTTGCAGTATCTGTCTCCAACGTTTCATCTGAAATATATATAGCATACTAGCAGATAAGCTTGGCGTTGCTTGGGCAAAAAGTAATGATAGCGAAGATTAAAATTATTACATTACAGCCAATCTTACCTGTTTTCACAGAATGCAAGAATTAGGTTCCCCTGTTTCCAGACTAATTACAAAATTTTTAGATGGGTCTAAAATTATGTTCGATTTAACGCAAAAAACCTCATCTGCGCCTGTAAATCTTGCATGTTGCTTTCTCTTAACACTTCCATTGTTGAAGCCTTAATCCTGTCCCTTTCCCTGCGGGGGGATTTTGTTAGTGTGCATTCTTGTGACATACCCTAACTGTGTACCAAATTTCAAGTTTCAACTCCTAACCATTCTGAAATGCTCACGATGACATGCTCGTATACACGTGCACCATCTATCGTAGAATAAATGTACTATGCCATGTACCTTCATGGGAGTGTATTAAACAACTTCCCAAAATTTCATGGCAATAGGATAAATGGTGTAGTAATGCATGAAGGACAGACAGACATACATTCATTTTAATATATATAGATTTTTAAAATTAAACATTTTAAATGTGCACAATGTGATTATCATTTATTTGGTATTGTCTTTCCTTAGCTGAAATCAAAAATTGATTCTGTATTTCCATTTAATTATTTCAGTATAATCTAATTAAAATTAAACAATACCAATAACGGATAAATTTTAATTTATTTCAAGAATGGGTATAAATATCAAAATATTTACCTGAACTTAATTTTATCATTGTGTTTTTGTCTATGGTAACATTAAGTTGTTTTTCTCCATAACATAAAACAACATTGAACATTTTTGATGTGAAGGCATCCATTTTGCTTTGCTAATAAAGCATAGTTCAAAGCTGCTTTGTCTTCACTTCAGAGTGGAGTGTTTGCTGTAAAGCGCTTCTTGAGCATTGAATAAAAAAACACACCCTATTGCTGCAGTGTTCTAATTTAAAATATAGACCATAGGAGTTATTTTTAAAAGCATTTAATATTTTGTTGATGTCTGGTTTTGCTTTCCATATTGTCAGAATATCATAAACATGTCTGTTGTAGAGGATAATTTCTAATGAGAACTTGCCTAAAACATCGTTTTCTAATTATTTCACTACTAATTTGCATAAGTCCTCTGAAAGGGAGCTAACCTAACCCATTGGTACACCCATATCAAAGCATGGTACAATAATCTAAACATCAATGATATAGTGAAGCAAAATCTAGCACCATGATGTACTCGTTGTCCTTTAATGTAATTTCATTTAATTTGGCAACTAATGCTTGTGGATCTTTTATTGAGAATTTATCTTTGAGGTGTGCAGCTAAAATTCTATGTTTATGTTTTTCTAGTAATATAGTAGGAGACCTCTCTTTATCAACTATGGGTCGAAGTTGCATACCTGGTTTATGTGTTTTAGCAAACACAAAGAGCCTCAGAGTGTTGGAATGTCACAATAGTTCTATGTAATTGTAATGTTTTAGCTAATTTAGCACCTCCAAAACAGTCTCCAGGTTTGCTGGCAAACCTGGAGACTGTTTTGGAGGTGCTGTAAATAGTTTTCATTGATAGTTCACATTCTGTATTTACGATGTATTCATTTAGCCGGAACAGGTACGATGCTTTTTTCATTAAATGAGGGCTCTGCTTTTGTCTGCTTTCAACAAGGTAATTTGGTGGAGCCATCTGCTGTCCATGATGTTGTTCCAAATCATTCTTTCTCTTCAAGTGTTTTGTTCTTTCTGTAGTTCAAAAAAGTTTTCCATCTAAAAAATTTTTTATGTTCTGGTTTAACAGATATCAACAATTTCTCACTTTTAGGATTATCTTGTCTGGATGTATAGTAGATGATCATTGTGCAAACATTGGATCATATTTGAGTTTCTTTCAAAAATCCGGTGGTGCATAATAAAATTAGTTATCACTTCACACCAACTTTATAATTATTGTAAAATCACTTATGTGTTGTGGCATTACCACGGTGAATTATTAAAATATAAATATAAAATGTTCATGAGCACTTTCGGTAACGTACAGTTACCATCTTCAGGTGAAATGAATACTACAGTTTTCTGTATCAAAGTTGTATGTAAGAATGCCGATTGGGGGGGAGATTTTCATTCCCTACCGTCGGGATGGTCTAAGGTCTACGCGTATGTGGGTGGCAGTTTTTACGAGGCAGCAAAAGACAAGTGTTTTACAGAGGCAAACCGTTTATTCTGGACAATAATGCTTACATAAATTCTCTCGTTGGAAAGGTCCTGTGTTGTAGGAAATTTCGATATTGATTCTGGTCTTGCGTCATCGAGGTTTTGGCGGCGATCTGGTCCAGCGTTGTAGGATTTCAGCGGCAATCTGGTCCAGCGTCATAGGGGTTTTCAGCGGCAATCTAGTACAGCGTCATAAGGGCTCCTGGACAGCATTGAACAAAAAGTTTGAAGTCTTGAAAGTCGATGCATAAAAGATGAAAGGATGCACAATAAAAACGGAGATACACGAACACGACAGAAGTCTAGTGGAAGCTTAGTGGAAGTCTTGTTGTCCTTGGAATTGGTGCTTTTGTAGGTTTTTTGAGATCCGCTTCTTGCTAATTTGATAGACCTTACATTACCATTTTCTAATTGGTCTTCCACCTGTCTCCAAGTGTAAATGGAGCTTCGCATAGTTTACGAGAAAGGTTGGCTGGAGATGGTTTATCCGACACCATCTTTTCAACTCTGATCGCATTTAATTGTTGACTATGACACCTACGCTCATTTTAATATTTTTTCTAGTTTCGTTTTACTTTCCAAACTGTGTCTTAACTTTAATATTTTAAATTTTCTTCTTTTATATCTAAAATTTTGTTTTTCCCGTTGTTCTTTATGAGCGTCGACGTCAAAGTCCGGTGTCGCCGATTTGACATTTATATAATTTGCATTCTTGATGATTGAATTTAACAAATTTTTTTTATATCTTTCCTTTTGGGGGGGGCTATGTCTGGGGCCTCAAATGTAGCACTTCTTGAAAAAGCAGTGCAGCTAAATGGAACTCCAATGTAAATCGAAATTTTCTTGCAGTTCGAAAATGTTTTGAAATGGAACGGAAAATTATAAAAATTCGCAATCTATGGTTGCTATGTGACCGTGTAGCTCTAGCAATTTGATTTGTAACGTTTAAATAAAGTAGTCCATGTTTTAGAGATTTCCAGAGTTGTGGTATTACATAGTGAAAGTGTTGAAATATATAGGTTTTCCCAAATAAAGAGTTCTTTATGACTATTGCATCTTTTCAATAGTTTTGTTTGGTCCTGTGAGGACCCAAACGGGGTCCGAAAGAAGGCAATTAACGACTTTTTGAATGAGTCAAGTTTAGTATCGCGAAAGAGCGAACTTAAAGATTGGATTTAAACAATGAACATTTTGTCTTGTTAAAAGATTTTAAACAATAGATAAAATCGAGGAAAACGAGGTTGGAGAAGAGTCGTGTTCCGATGCGACGTTGACCTCTCCCGCTCCCTTTGTTGGGTTTCGAATTGTCACCATGTGACAAGGAGAGACCAATGGAGAGACGATGAAGGTGGAAAAATTGATAAAAATGCCTTTTGGGAATTTTACGGGGTCTTGGGTTTTGGTGCGTAGTGCTACCCTGCTGGGATTTGGTGCTCATGACAGAGATACAACGTATTCTCTTTCGACGCCCTAGAAGCTGGTTTTGCCAACCCGTCACGTCCAGAATCATCGAGGTTCGACTCGCCCATCGAGGACATCTCTACATGTGCTGTGCGTGCCCCTGTGCCAATGTTCTCTGTGTCCAGCGTGCCGAAAATACCCAAGGACCAATTGAACAGTTGAACTTTTTCGTTTTTATTAGAACTGTTATAGTAGCCCATCGTTGGATAGGCTTTTGCTTGACTTATTGACTTATTGTAAGAACAATTTAAGTATATTATTAAACAGGTTCATATGGTAAACCTGTCTCGGTGAGTTATTCCATGCAACAGTATTGACCACTCGGCTGTAAAAAACACCTCACCTCTAATTGGCTGACCTGACAGTCACAAATTGGCCGGTAGTCTTGATCAAGGACTTTTCTGGCTAATTCCGTTGCTGGCCGGTTATTACGGATGTCATCCTGATGTTCTGAGATGCATGATGTTAGTGTTCTAGCAGTTGCTCCTATATAATAAGTATCTTCTCCAGATCTATTATGTTGTAATGGAATAAGATAAACTTCCGATTTCTTTTTCATATCAATGGGGTCTCTGTCATTAGTTAGCAATTTTCTTAATGTAGGCTACGTGGATAGTAGTAGCATGTAGCCATTTTTTCTAAACAAGTGTACAATTTTGTGTGATGCAGGACCCAGAAATGGTAATGGGGGTGTGCTATCCTTAGGTCCTCTTTGTTGGTAAGGAACGATTGAGGATATAATTTATTTTTAACTCGATTCTGAAGATGATAAAACTTTGCTTGGGAATAGCCTGCTTTTATCATTGCTTTTTTGATAAGTTGCATTTCCTGTTCTACAAATACTGTGCTAGAAGGAAGAAGGAACGCTCTTCTCATAAGGGAAGTGATGGCTGAGTTTAGATAGTGTGTTGGTTGAAAGGCCATAGAGAAATAATCTGTGGTATACTGTTTTTTTATGATAAACAGAAAATTGAAGAGCAGGAGATTTATGTATCTCTAGATCAGGGCTTCTTAAACTTTTTTATTCACGACCCCATTTATGATTGTGATTTTTTTTCGCGACCCAAAAAAATATAAAATAAAGATATATACAAATTTGCAAAAACAATAATGGTGTACTACCACAGTTCACTCTTGTTACAATGGAACGGAGACAACTGAATACACTGAAAAGCGACAACACTACACTAGTTCACACTACAATCAGTGTTGCTGAATCGTTGTCTTGCTGCACCAAAAGTGACACAAAACGCAACTCATGAAACCTATGACACAAAGCATGCCATTTTCAAACTCTCACAAATTATTTTCAATATTTTGCATTAAATTCTCGTGACCCCAAGATTTCGCTAAGCGATCCCAAATGGGGTTGCGACCCATAGTTTAAGAAGCCCTGCTCTAGATCAAGGAATGTCATTTTGGTATTGAACTCTTCTTCTAGCATAAAGTTGATGGATGCATACACTGAAGCCAACAATTTTATGAATAGCTTTAAATTTTTGGTGGAACCCTCCCACGTGATTAAAATGTTGTCAACATAACATAAGTATAAGGTGGGGTATTGGATGGTTATGGGGGCGTCAAATACTTGCTGTTCTATGTTGCGCATGATTATCTCTGCTAGGATGGGTGAAAGTGGAGATCCCATTGGTACCTGTTGTGTCTGTCTATATATAGTACCATTAATTAAACTGAAAATAGTTGTTCTCCGTTATAAGTAACAGGGTTTCGTGAACAATTTATATTTTAATAATTCACCATGGTAATGCCACAACACGTAAGTGATTTTACAATAATCTGGTGGTGTTATGTGGTCCTAACATATCAATGGAGTGAACGGATTTGTGACACTTCTTCAGTTGTTGTTGTAAGATCCATTTTAGTTTATTTTACATATTTGTATTGTAAGGCCTTTGATATATGTTCTAATTTGATAACCCTACTATTCATCTCTGACAGGAGACCAGGATCTTTGTATATTGGTTGGGTGTGTGCTGTGTGACACAAGATGCACACATTTAGAAATTGTAATGGAAATATGTGAAACTTGCACATTAACATGATTACAATAATTTAAAATGATAACATTTTTTTGGAAGATCATTCATTATAATACAGTAGAGCGTCGTTTATCCGAAAGTTGTTTATCCGAAATGTCGGTTATCCAAAAGCATTCCAATTGGCAAATTTAAATTTTCGCTAGTGCTGTGGCGCTGCAATATTTGGCTATATCTTGGGCTACTCCAATATTTTTTTGTTGGTGTGTGTTTTTTAGCTGGCAGCACTGGCACTTTTGTGCGGTGTTTTTCTGAGGACTGTGTGTCGTGCTGAATCGAACGTTTTTGATACTAGATCATCTTCTAAAGTATATATTTTTTGGTTTTTATATTTTTCAATATATTTATTTTGTTTGTAAGAAATAAAGAAATAATTTTTAACGATACAATAGCCATGATTATTATTTAAAAAAGTATACGTTAGGCTTAACATTGACAAAAATTCGACACAAAGTGACATGCAACGGAGAAAAATTTCAACACGGGATAGGTTAATGTATTTTTTTGTACATAATCAGTTATCCGAAAAATAAATTATCCAAACGACCTCAGTCCCCAATTGATTCGGATAAACGACACTCTACTGTAATAAAATTAACTCAATATTGCTGTTGTCAATTTTATTATTATTACCTCTTGTAATGTTCTGGCAACTGATCAATTTTTCAACAATTATATTATTTCAGACATTACAAGAATGCACAAAAGATATGGATTCAACTACTTGGAATGCATATCAAATAGTAAGTAATAGAGCTAGAGCTGTATGTTATGTAGCACGTCAACAGCAATTTTCTGCAAAAACAGAAATGACTGTTAATAAATTAGTTTCAACAACTAAATATCAATTAGATGCTATGAAAGCTATTCAAACTCATCAAGAAAAAGTTAGCCATTTGACTCAACAAACTTTAAGTACAATGGCATTAGGTCAACAAGATCTTTTGCAGCAACAGCAAAGATTAAAAGTGGCTCAAAATAACATTCATAACTTTGTAGCAGGAAACTTGAGAGAGATTCTTCGAGAAAAAGCACTTATTGCAGCTGGTCAAAAAGAGTTGGCTGATATGACAAATAGCATAAAGGAGAAATTAGGTATGTCTTTGTTTAATTAAAGAAATTTAAAATGTTTTGTTTTAATTTGATACAAATTTTTTTTTGTTTTTTTTTTTTAAGATGAAGCAAGTAATCATTTACATAAAAATGAACAAGAAAGATTAGAAAATCATCAAGAAATTTTATCAGATTTATCTGCAATCCAGTCCAAGGCCAAGGAGGTTTGGGAAAAGATTGGTAATAATTTACACTATTTTGTTAACATCATTAATATGAAATTCATGTGTAGACAAAAAGTTCCTGGAACTGTGGTGTAGCACTGTAATTGTAGAACATATGGAAATGATCACCTTCAAAGTAGGACACTTCACCACACACACACTTGCCACATTAATCCTTTTTTGCCACATTGTTGGAAGTCCATTGGAAGGCTTCCTTTTGAATATTCAGGGGTTTGGCCATTGCATTTGATTTGATGTCCTCTGTGATTGTGAAACACATCTTATTGTGACCCATTTTTAGCTTAGGGAACTGTCAAAAAAGTCACTTGGAGCAAGATCTAATGAGTATAGTGGTTGGGTAATGACAGGAAGTCTAGTTGATGGGAAATTGTTGCATAACAAGTAATTAGTGGTTCAATTTCTGCATCACAACATGCATTATTATGATGCAGAAATCACACTTCCTACCACTGCTGTTTCCTCTGAAGTGCATCTCAAAACCTATGCAAAACATGCATGTAGAAATGACCAGTAATATATTATCCATCTTAAAGGGACATGTTTTGCAGCCATGAAGGACATCAAATCAAAATACATTAATGCCAAACTTCTGAATGTTCCAAAAGAAGCCTTCCAATGGTGCTTTCAACAGTGGCAGGATCGATGAGAGGAAAGTGTGTATGTGTGTGCTGAAGAGTCATACTTTGAAGGAGATTAGGTAACTGTTTCCATGTCTTACCATTACAGTGCTGTATCACAATTCTGAAAACTTTTTGACTGCTCATGTATAGTAATGTGTGTGAAAGATATTACTTTATAACCTTATGACAAAAGTTTCTCAATACTTGCTGAATGAGGAAAACTTGTAACTTTCTAAAATGTACAACCTTAAAAACAGTGAAATTTGTTGAAGGAAAATAAATAAGTACAGTAATACCTCGACTTGGGCGAACCCGGAGTTACGTGATTTTCAAATCGCATTGAATTGTCTTTTGTTTGCAACTCTTGATTACTCACTCCCCCCCACTATTGTTCGGCTTACATGTTCGGATGTGTCGCGCAGATTCGACACATAGCTACAATTTATTTTGTGTTATTTATTTCTGTGTTTGTTATATCTACAGAGACTCAAGAGACTCTATGTGGTTGATTTCTTGTAACCGTGAACGAATCAAAAGACGAGATAAGATTAACGGAAACATTTATTAGCTTACATACATCCGACTTGGGTTTTACACAAATTGCGAAATTATACCCCGATTTACGCAAATTCGACTTACGCGGTTATCGCTCGGTCCCACCTGTATACAAAAATGTCAAAGAGACAGATTTTTACCATGTCTTTACAGCGTGCACAAGCAAAGTAAATGCATATGTGAAGCAAAAAAGTACACCTGGGTACAAGCCCACCAAGGTAACACCGGGAACGAGCGGGTAGATGCCCTGGCCAAATCTGCGGCCACTGACAAAACTTTACCAATAGACTACAGCAAATTTAACCTACATACCATCAAAAAACTACTATGGACTGATCTTCTCACCAACTGGCAAAGCGACTGAATCAAAATACAAAATATTACATATCAATTTTTTCCAGATATTTCTGCGATATATGCTTATAAATGGATCACACCCAACTTTCAGCTAATGCAATTTCTGACCAACCATGGCCGCTTTCACTTGTACCTTAAGCATTTCGTCAACTCGCAAAACAGCGGCCTCTGCCCTGTTTGTAATACACAGGATGGCAACCTCCGTTACATTCTTGACTGTGCCATGATGGAGCCTGAGAGATCACAACTTCACATCCTCATCAACCACAAGCATAGCCACTGGCCATAAAATAATCATGAGTTTTTGATTGACCTGATAAATGATATAGACACCTTCAACCAGTTTGTACAACTCATCCATCAATACAACAGGAGGACTAATGTTCCCACTGAAAACTTGACTTCTAGGTTATATTTAATTCAGATTGTATATACTGTATAGTCCTTCTTTCTGTTAATCCTATTACATTGTATTTGCATGTTTGTTAGTTCTGTGTATTTTATACTTAGTATTCTGTTTTCTCCACTTATTCATTGTATATAATATACTCTTCATTGTACACATTTTGTTGCTTAAGTATCAACCATGTATTTAAAATTATGACACTTACGTGTTGCGGCGTTATTGACTCAGTCAATAACGCCGCAACACGTAAGTGTCATAATTTTAATTTCTAAAGGCTGGCGTGAAGTGAACTATATTTTCATCAACCATGTAATTTGAACTCCATGTATGCTTAATCCTACTATAATTGTATTTGCTTATTCTATGGTTATATTGTCACGTTTTATTCCTTTGCAAATACCATGTACTGCGTGTACTATTGCATTGTATATGTTACCGGCCAAACCCGATTTCAGGCCAAACTAGTTTATCCTACGCATGTCAGGATATACTAGTTTAGCCTAGGATAATCTAGTTTGGCCTAAATACTTTAGGCTTAACTAGTTTGACCTAGGCTGAACTGATTTATGTACTACAAATAGATGCCAGTGTAAAGAAAAAAATAATTTTGTGTAATTCGAAATGCCACCACAGTACACCCGGTGGTTAAAGTGTACCTAGGTAACCCCAATGGCGGTGCTTCGGTTAGGTTAACTACATTTTTAGTAGACGTTTCCTTTTTTTCTTTTGTTCAAGAACTACTGTGAATCAATAACTAGTGATGTTAAACAATGGGCGGCCTGCCAGCGGCTCCCCTCCAGGAGGAGTCCTCCAGGAGCACGAACAGTCTGAAGTGCCGCCATTGGGGTTACCTAGGTACACTTTAACCCACCCTGTAAAAATAAATAAAAGATTAAATATTTTATATGTTACACTAAGAAACACAAACAAGTTCATTTTTAATTTTAGTTTGACTTTAAAAGTTATTTTTATTATTTCGTTTGAATTTTTGAAAATATTTTCAAAAGTTAATTACCTTTAAAAAAATACAAACTGATAAGTACTGTTTAGTTTATTTTTATTTTATAGTTTTGTACAAGTGTTGTGTCACTTCTAATCAACACCATTTTTATAATTAAGTAGACTATGTTTGAATAAATATTGTTTATCTAATTGATTGCTTAATTTTATTTTAACCATTAATATACTTAAATCAGGCCTGGCCAACCTGCGGCCCATCACATTAAATTGTGTGGCCTGCTAAGCGATATTACATATGCATTAAAACTTTCGTTTTCCGTTTTGTGTATACCAAAACAATTAAATAAGTGAAAATTTGCATGTGTCATTGCTATAATGCGCAAGTGTGAGTACAAACTCTTTGTATAACAATGAAATCTTATTCATTTTGTGTTTGTTTTACTTTTTTAAAAGCATTTTTGCCTAAATGTGACCCATTGTAATGTTACGCGTGATTAAAGTTGCCTGCGAAACAATTTGGGTTGGCCAGGCCTGACTTAAATAATAATTCTAAGTCAGTTCGGCCTAGGACAAACTAGTTAAGCCCAAAGTATTTAGGACAAACTAGATTGTCCTAGGCTAAACTAGTATATCCTGACACGCGTAGGATAAACTAGTTTGGCCTGAAATCGGGTTTGGCTGGTAACATATACACTACTTGCCCATTATTTACTGTATCCACTTCAAAGTTTATATATTGTGCACATTTACATATTTATGTAAAATTGTTTATTTGCAATCTATTTCTCTGTAACCTCCATGTCCAGCTATGCATAGCGGTGCTGGACATTATTTTTTATAATGTTGAGTTATTTCTTTGAAACAGTTGGTAAACATCCAAATGACAGTGATAAATTACTGTATCAACTTAAAATCGGTAAAGTTAGTTTAAATACATAAGAGAGAAAAAATATAAATCAAGCATAGATGAATCTTGAAGACAAGATTTTTTATTATATGTTACAACTGGCAGAAACAGTAGGAAATCATATATAGAGAAAAAAATAACAAAACAAAAATACTGGGCCATAGCAACAAAGGTTAAAAAATCATTCACATTGCTAATAGTGACTGTATTTAGCAGTATGTAATGTCTTATTTGCATTTTATTATATGACCAGTTGTTGAGGCATTGAGGCATTAGAATTTTAGCCCATTCCATAGCCAAATATATTGTCAACTGCTAAAGTGTCTGTAGTCATCACTGATCCATTTTTTTCAACTAGCATCACACCTTATTGATAGGTGATAAGTCTGGAATATTTCTAGGTCTAGAAACAAAAGTGATTGCTAGTCACCACCAGGCTTTTGTAATTATGGCCAAATACCTATCTCCGTCATGCTGAAGTATGCTAGGCTGTAGACCAAATAATTCATTGTGAAAGATGTGGATTTTACCTTAGGATTTGGACAGTCAAGCTATAATGGTTTAGATGCAAAAGTACAGAGCATCAACACCATTGGAATTCGTGCAGCCCCAAAGTATTAAAGACTGACTTTTACATCTTATATTTGTAATAGGAGAGATCAATTTTGTCCTTCTTTCTTGACATTGTCAAAATACTTAATGGTGAAAACTGATTTGTTGGACCATAGTACTGTACTTACTTTAAGCAACGTATGGTCCAAGCCAAATGCATTTGAATCCATGCTAAATGTAGTGAAGTAGAGCTTGCACTTTGCCTTATAGAAACATTAGGATACATACAAGGGGGACCCAAAAAACCAAACTGAGAGTGCGCTGCCATTCGTAGATGTAGTAGAGAGTTCTCCCGCTAAATGGGGTTAGTAGAGACCTTCATGAAACAGCTCTGCAGATGGCATCAGTTTGTAGGTTTACGTTTGAGCATACTGTTATTTTGTTCCGCCTGCAAAGTTCTGGGCATCTTTCAACATCTTGAAATGATAAAAACATTGAAAAAATCCACCAAAAAAGTTTTAAGACGTCTACAAGAGGATGTGCGAAGGAAACACCCAGAACTTTGGCAATCAGGTGACTGGTTCCTTCATCATGACAACGCCTCCGCACACATGGCCTTACGAGTGACCCACTATTTGGCCTCTCGGGGATGGCCTGTTGTTCTCCACCTTCGTATTCACTAGACCTAGCCCCGTGTGACTTTCTGTTTCCAAGAATAAAGAAAAATCTAAAAGGGAAGCATTTTGATGATGTGGAGGTGATAAAAACAGCTTCCCTAAGGGCACTGGACAATATCAAGGTTGAAGAGTGCCAGAGATGCTTCAAACAATGGGAAAAAGACTTGATAAGTGCATCACATCTAATGGAGATTACTTTGAAGGTGACTGAAGGAATTTTGTAAAAAAGTTAATAAAGTTTTTATACAAAAAATCCTGTTTTTTTTTTGGCCCCCACATATAACTATGTATCTGCACATCATCAATTTGGAGACAGGCTTTTGAAAGGTTTCTCTTGCCCATTGTGCCAAATTTGCAGTTATTATATGCTGGTTTATATGAATAATAGATGAAGCATAAGACATTCAAGTGAGCTGAGCATCTGTTGTTTGTCCAGTATCTTTCTAAGACTACTGGTTCTAGATAACACATAACTGTGTTGTTGTGTGCAGGTGATCCTCTCAGTAACACTGGAACTGGTATCATGCTACCTCCATACCATAGAAATCTAAAAAAAGCAGTTGTGTGGTGAACTACTGCTATATTTCTACAATTAATTTAAATTAATTAATTTATACATAATTATTGATATTATATTTAACAAGAGAAGATGGCCTCCTGCCAAATTGCTTAGTAATTACAGTAGAGCATTGATTATCCGACCCCCGATTAACCGTCACATCGGTTTAACTGACTGTTCTAGTCAGCAAATTTCAAATGTCCATAGTGATGTGGCGCTACAATATTTGGCTATGTCTTGACTACTTTAATATTATTTTTGTTAAATTTTTGTGTGTTTTAGCTGGCAACACTAGCTCGACCATGAAAGGGAGGCCATTATTTAAACGAGACTTAATTTTCTAATTATGAGTGGTCGTTTGTTTTGTGAGCAATAAAATAATTTAAAAATAATTTTTTAACAATACAATAGCGACAATTATTATTTTAAAAAAAATTTTGTTATGCTTAACATCGATGAAAATTTAATGTGAAGTAGGTTATACTAATATACCAGGTGTATAAGCTTAAATCCGCTGTTTGCTAATAGATGGCGTAAGCGAGCGTATTAAGTTACCATGATGACACCATATTGTTTTTTTGATGATTTTGACGTCTGTCAACATTAATCAGTGCACATCATCAGATATTTCATATAACAACATATATTTTTTTTAGTAATCATGTCTACTTTTGTGCCAGAAAAAGAGCATATGCGGCAATCTTTGCTTTTCTGCTTTAATTTGAAGAAATCAGCTGCCAAAGCACATTGAATGCTTGTGGAGGCTTATGGAGACAGAGCTTTATCGGAAACCACGTGCAGAGATTGGTTTCATCAGTTCAAAGATGGAAATTCTTATCTGAGTGACAAGAAGTGTGAAAATCAGCCCAGGAAGGTTAAGGACCATCAACTGCAGGCTCTTTTGGATGAGGACAATACCCAATCGCAAAAAAATGCTTGCCGAGCAATTGGGTGTTACTCAACCAGCCATTTCCATGTGTCTACGTGCCATGAAAAAGATTCAGAAGATCAGAAAATGGGTGCCGCATGAATTGAACGATAGGCAGATGGAGCGACGCCAAAACACATGCGAAATCTTGCTCGCCAGACAAAAAAGAAAGTCGTTTCTGCATCGGATTATAACTGGCGATGAGAAATGGATATATTTTGAGAATCCTAAACGCAAGAAATCGTGGGTTGATCCAGGCAAACCATNAAGTTATCCGGACTGCCAGGTTATCGAGTGCCGAGTTTTCGAGACTCTACTGTATTTATATTTCTGTTCAGCATTTTTCTGTTTTAAATCACACAAGAAAGCTTAAACACTTCCAATAAATAAATTTACATGTGAATTCTCTTAAGTAAATTTCCCCACTTCTTTCAATCTTTTATAAATTAAAATTTACTGAAATTGAATGCCTTCAGTAAATCAATTACAGTAGAGCATCGATTATCCGACCCCCGATTAACCATCACATCGGCTAACCGACCATTCTAGTTGGCAAATTTCAAATGTCCGCTAGTGATGTGGCACTACAATATTTGTCTTGGCTACTTTAATATTATTTTTGTTAAATTTTTGTGTGTTTTAGCTGGCTACACAGCTCAACCATTGAAGGAAAGCCAGTATTTAAACGAGACTTAATTTTCTAATTATGAATGGTTGTTTGTTTTGTGAACAATAAAATAATTTTTAACGATACAATAGCAACAATTATTATTTTAAAAAAAATTTTGTTAAGCTTAACATCAATGAAAATTCAACACAAAGTTGGTTAATAGCGATATACTAATATACTAATTACATAGGATATACTAATATACTATGTAATTAATATACTAATATATTAATTACATAGTATATTAGTATATCGGTTAATAGCAATATACTAATATATTAATTACATGGGATATACTAATATACTATATTAATAATGTATTTTTTTCATTCTTTTCGGTTATCTGATTTTTTCAGTTATCCGACCAACCTTAGTCCCCAATTGAGTCGGATAATCGATGCTCTACTGTATTTAGCTTTAATAGCCCAATAAAGGAATCTGGCCGTTTGGTACAGATATACTACAGTGCATCAAAGTCAAAACTATCCACTTTCAAAACTAGCTGGTTTGCCTGGTAATTCTGAATATTTTGTCAGGTACATTATTTGCATATTGAGTTCATGCTATTGTATATAGTAAATTAAATAAAATTAAATGAATTATTTGAAAAATAGTTATGTATTATTGCTTTAAATTTTATAATGTGCAAATAAAATTATCTCGTAAATAAATAAATAAATTGATAATATTTGGGATGAATATATTGTTAAACTTTCAGTTGATTTTTTGTATACTTGATTATTTTATATATTTTATTTAAAGTGAAATATAAAAATTCTTTAAATAAATAATAGTTTTTTTTTTTCAGAAAATAGTACTCAAAAACTTCTTCAACAACAAATAAAAACATCAGAAAATTATAAAGAAACTTTACGTAATCTTCAGTTAATAAACGAAACCATTAGTCATATGATGCATGTTGTAGAACAGGTGCGTACTGAAATTAATTTAAAGCTTGGATGGCTTGGAAAATTGTTAGATGGAACTGGTAAGTGTATTTTGTCAAATAATTGGTATATAATTATTGCTCATTATGAAGTTCAATTTATAACTTCATAGTGATCTTATTCAACATAAAGAAAAATTTATTAATATATAAATATAATCAGGTACTTTCACTCTAAACCCTGAACTATTTTTACAAATTTGATTATTAAAATTATATGGGATTTTCCAAAAAAAATGTTACCATCTTAAATTAATGTAATTATGTTAATTATTATCTGAATAGAATATTGTAATGTGCATTAAAACACTGGAAAATTATCCAAGTTTCATATTTGCCCATTACAATTTCTCAATATCTGCATCTTGTGTCTCATAGCATGCATCTGATTAAATCATGCATCAAATTCTCCCTATGCTCATTACAGCAAATCTATTGTCACTTCTTAGCAGCCACAATTCTAGAGATTCTGCAGATTACTCATGTTTTACAATAATAAGTGATTCTGACTTTGGAAACTGTAGAACACAATATGCTTTCTTAATTGCAGAGTCACCATTTTCATTTATAGAGCTTTCTAGAGTTAGTGGACAGCAAGACATTTGAATGCAGCTGGGAAATGAAACTTGGACAGTTACTTTATTGACTGGTGTAATCATACATTTCTCAGATAATAATTAACATAATCATGATAATTTAAAGTAGTAGCATTTATTTTGGAAGACTACACAGGGTTTAAAGGAATGTTCATATACTCTCTATGACTTAAAAACAATAAAAAATTTTTGAAGGTTATTAAATAAATTATTTTCAAAAGAAGCCCAAAGAACAATAAGTGTATAGTACATGTAAAAATTAAAACCTCTTTAAATTCATTATATGCGTTTTTCATTGTTATAATAATTAAACATATATTTAATGTAGTAAAAAATATATATTCATAAGCAAAATTATATATGCATAACACCAGGTTATTTCATTTAATAATGAAATTTTCTTTAAATCAAAAATGTATTTATAATTGTCCATATTTAGTTCAAATTATTTTAACTTATAAAAAGCAGGACATTGGGTATATTTCTAAAGGCAATTATGCCACTTTTAAATGACTTAATGTTAATTCCTTTTCTTATGTAAATGAAAATTATTAATTTAAGTAACTATTGTTGTAATCTGCTGCTATTTTAAGGAACTACAATACTGTTTTATTTAATTTACCAAATGTATAGATGAAAAGAATTAGGTTAAGTGGCATGTAATATGGTGATAGAATGTTTACAAACATAACTTTAAATCATATGATCATTATAAGTTTAAGTATGTTGTGAGATAAAAGCTTGAAAAACACTGCTCTATTCAGTGGTTTCCTCCATTCAGACCTTTATTTATTTTCCTATAAAATGACAGTGCTGTATTTTCTAACCAAGTAGAACAAAGGCTTCATTTTGCAACTTGGACTATGCAGACGATAGACATCCTGCACAACACCTGGTTTTCAGAAGAGGCTTATTTCATATGAATAATGTAGTAGATAAACAGAATGTCAGAGTTTGACTGAAGAATGTTTACAGAACTTTTGTGAAAGGGATGTTTATGGCATATTCTGTACTATTCGTCAACACAGATTGACAAGTGGTGCAGAATGTGAATGTTTTCCTTGAAAAGCTAGGGTAACAAAACTGTGGCCACATTGAACTTGTCTTCATTAATAACAGATTTTCATGCTTTTGTGCTTCAAAGTGTATGTAGTTTGTAAATTTATGTGGTGTAATATTGAATTAAACCTATATATAAATGGTTCAGCATCTTGTGTGTCACCCTGTAAATTAAGTACTGTATTTTTGCAGAATGATCGGCATGCTGCATAAAAATGGGGGAGACCAGCATGCTGGTTAAACTGTGATTAAAATATAAAATTAATCAGATTTAACAAAACTAGTTGTTAATTAAATAGAATAATGTATTCTTTAACATTTAATTAACAACTAGTTTTGTTAAATCTGATTACAATGAGCACAAATTACAATGTTAATATTTTATTAATAATAACATTGTAATTTGACTGACTTAAAATCAGGAAGAGAGTTTTTGCTTACAAGACAATGAAACAATTAGTGACTTATTGACATTAGTAGTAGAAGTAGTTAGTCAGTGTCCGCTACACTGACCATCTATCCTGACCTTAAAAATAACACCTTCCTCTCAAATTTCACACAAAACCCATGTTAATGATTTAAGCTGAGATAATTTACAGTGAGTTTTTTAAATTTAATATGTTTATTTTTTGCATTTTTGAATCAAATAAGAATAAACTATACATAAAGAAAACACTTTTGGAATTCCATGAGTATTTTACATTGTTAGAAAGAAGATAAAATGAAGAAATTAAATGTATAATTGTAGTTTTTGATGTGTGCTGATAGTTTCACAGTTTTAGAACAAAAACTTGTTTGTTTTTACGTGACATAACTAGTTAATTTTTTTTAATGTGCTCTCTAGAGAGGGATATATAACTTCACTTAAACCAGCATGCCAACATTCCCCTGGAATAAACCAGCATGCTGGCTTTTACCGTACAGAAATGTCTGATTTCGTGGTCTCCCTCGGATATACTGGCATGCCAGTCATTCCACAAAAATACAGTACAAAGAATTAATTTATTGACATAAATAAAGGGGTCATTCCATTCCAACTGTGCAAACCTTCATGCTCAACCTTCTCAAATTTTGTCTAGCCTTACTAATAATTGCTTCAATGCCTACTTTTGCCACTAATTGGTCCTCTTTATTCTGTTTGGCCTTGATTAAATGTGCATATCTGAGAAACAAAACCTACTCTAACACCTTGTAAATGTGCAGCCAAATTTATTAATTTCCTAACGTTTTCGGTCATGCTAAATGACCTTTATCAAGAAAAAACTTTAAAATTCAAACACGGTACATTTGCATAAACGAATAGGCTTTTCGAACGTTTTTGAATGATATTCTATTGAACATCAGGTGTGCCATCTTTATCAATAGCTAATATTAAAACATGAAGATAAAACAAAAAACATAAAAATAAAATACAATTGGGTCCATAAAGAGAAAATTATTCACAAAGAAATTAAGACGCCTGAAATATAACATATAACGTAACAAGGGCATATATTAATGTAAAAAGCATTTGAGCAGTCTGTTTCTTAAAAATGTGTTTTCTGCTGTATCTGTTTCTTCTGTTTATTAGGTTATTAACATGACCGAAAACATTAGGAAATTAATAAATTTGGCTGCACGTTTACAAGGTGTTAGAGTAAGTTTTGTTTATTGAATAATATGCAGTCTCGGATGAATTGCATATCTGAGATTCAAACTCCTATGGTTCTACCATTTTTCTATCTTATAAATGTGCCTGCATGTTTTACATCTAGAGCATCTGTTTTTCTCTCATTCTCACTCAGTCCCAGTGTCCTTTCTCTACTTTTCTGCCACTACTTTTGTATATATTTCTATTCATTTTAGTATGATTGATATTCTTCTTGTGTGTTTAAATGTGTTTACTTTGTCTATTAAATTTCCTACTTTTCTTTCAATTCTGAAATGATTACAGCTTGTTGCCTCATAATACTTTTCAGCAAATTTTGCCAATTACTTTACATTTGTCCTGTACTTTCATTAATCCCCACCTAATTTTGATTTGAATCAGTTTGTTAACTCTAGTTTTAATAAATTATCAAAGATGGTAGATTTCTTATTGTTCATATATATTTGAAAAGTTTGTAGTCTAGCTGCATGTTTTTTTTATTCCTCTCTCTTCCTACTCCTTTTCCTCTTCAAATTTCTTTAAAGTATTCCACGAAAGTTAGCTGAAATTAAGTGAATAGTAGTCTCTAATTTTTTGACCAATAGTCTGTTTAATTCTCTTTACTTTTCTGATAATAAGATAAGCAAGAGTAGTTCTTTTAGTTCCTTCAATTCGTGGAATGACTGAAATACCAATTTCTAAGATGGAATTTTAGAAACTGTTTTTTTTAACTTCTTTGGTAAAGTCCATTTCATTACATAAGATAAAAGTTGACAAAGTTCAAAAAGTTTTATCTGTTGGTTGTAACATTTTGTTCTACAGTATCTCCTTTTTAATATCTAACTTTTTAAAATTTGTGATGCTGTTTCAGTTGTAACTCTTCATTTCTATTCAGTCTAATTCTGTTTGAATTTGATACATTTCTTTATACAATAGTGTGTTGTTTGTCCGAATCAATTGGGGACTGGGATTGTTCAGATAACTTATTTTTCAGATAACTGATTATGTACGAAAAAAACATATTAACCTATCCCATGTTGAAATTTTTCTCTGTTGCATGTCGTTTTGTGTTGAATTTTTGTCCATTTTAAGCCTAACGAAAATTTTTATAATAATAATCGTGGCTATTGTATCATTAAAAATTATTTCTTTATTTTGTACAAACAAAATAAATATATTGAAAAATATACAAACAAAAAATTATACTTTAGAAGTTAATCTACTATCAAAAACGTTTGATTCAGCACGACACACATCCCGACACAGTCCTCAGAAAAGCAGCACACAAAAGTGCCAGTGCTGCCAGCTAAAACACACACACCAACAACGAAAATATTGGAGTAGCCCAAGATATAGCCAAAGGTTGCAGTGCCACAGCACTAGTGAAAATTTAAATTTGCCAACTGGAATGCTTTTGGTTAACTGATGTTTTGGTTGACAGCTTTCGGATAAACGACAGTCTACTGCAGGTCTGTCGTAAGCGGGCGTGCACCGCACGCGGGCGGCACATCCAGGGGGCGGCAAATCGAGCGATCAGTTACGTAATATTCAAAGTCATTGTCATAATACCCACCCTACTTATAGCATAAGAAATGTCTTCGCACGGAGAAAAAAATTCTGACCGGTGCGCAATTATTATATTCTTATTTATATTATAGCGTTAAAGCGTCTCTATTGGCATTTATCAGAATTAAGATGCAATGCGAAACGTCTGTCGGCAGGTTGAAGCATCCGGCGGCGCCCGAAAGCCAAGTACCCATAGTCGTGCTCTATGACAGAAGTTGATAGGACTGGCGATAATAGGGAATCCCCACAGAGCTTCCTTCTCAATTTGTACTTGTACGCATTCGAACAGTTCTATCGCATATCAAATTGCAATTATTTTGTTAATAATTTTTCTGACATGGGTCTAAGTATAATTAATCATATTTTAACTTGGTTAGCATTTAAATCTGAAGCTTAAAGACGATTCGAGTAGTGAAACAGACATTGACGGTATTGATTTGTATGATTGAAATCTGTACTTTAAAGTTGCATTTTCCAGAAAACCAGTCTAATGATCCACAAACCCTATTACAATATCTTTTTACTAATGACTTAATATCAACATTTCCTAACACAGCAATAGCACTAAGAATATTACTTACATTGCCGGTTTCAGTTGCATTTGGTGAAAGGTTTTTTTCAAAGTTAAAAATTATAAAAAAACTATTTAAGATCAACAATGTACCGGCAAAGACTAAGTAATTTAGCTATAGTTTCAATTGAACACGAAATCTTATACAGCTTGGATACAAGAAAATTGATAGCAGATTTCGCAAACATAAAGGCAAGAAGAGTTAAATTTCTGTAAATAAAATATTTATATGGTTTTACACTTAAGTAAACAAAAATAACTTAGTAATAATAAATAGTTTTTCTTTATAAAGTATTTTTCTTTTTTCACACCCTTATGAGACAACACTAAAGAGCCTTACTGGCAAGCTCAGCGTAGGTAGTCGTAGTTAAACAGGGGGCAGCATAATCGGTATTGCACACGGGCGTTCAAACAGCTAGCGGCGCCCTGGTCTACTGCATGTATATTTTAAAACTTGTTCAGGATTCAATTCATCATTATTTTTCAATTTAAGGCTTTTTTCTTTCTGTCTTCAACACAATTTTATTCTGTATTCTTTTGACATTTTTTATATTTTCCAATCTTTGGTTTGAAACATTATAACTCCATTACTTTTCTGTATGTATATTGTCAGGAATCATATGTATAATGGAAAGGAATGGTAATGGAATGTATAATGGAAAGGAATGGTCCTTTCCACAGCTACTCTAGCTGTGGAAAGGACCATTCCTTTCCATTCCACTCTCTCTTTTCTTTCTTGAGTATGATGACCCTCTGTCTGATGATCTCCCTTTCTTGGTCCAATGGTTACCCCAGATGAAACAAAGTGCATTGAGGTAAAGGAAAAAAATGTCGTTTCCATCAGATGTCGTATTTAGCTTGTATATTGTCAGCAATTGTATGTATAGTAATCACTTTGTTTATCAATATTGTCAGGATTCTCTTACTGTATACATACATTAGTTTAGTCCAGTCACGTTATCAGAATTAATTGTTATCATATTCATTATCATATAATTTCCAATGAAAATTTGCTTCCAAGTGAAAGGAATTACATTATATTCAAGAAGAAATAAAATTTTAGTTGTTTTCAACTGTCATGGGGAAATACTAGTTATCTATAATACAGAAGTGGACAGCACACCGACCATTTAATAGGAGAAACTTTTATCATACAGGCGTTAAATTACAAATAAATGTCGCTAGACTGACAAGTGCTTTCAACGATAATTATTTTCGTCTTCCTCAGGTTGTTAAAAACGGTTAAATTCCTTTTTTTTTTTTATTACAAATAACTGACTGTTCCAAGCGTATTAACGTTTTGGAACGGAAGCAACAGTAGAACATAAGACAGTTTTTAAAAAAAAACAAGCGCGGTAATAATGTGCATGTGCTATGCGCCTCCAAATTGTGGAGCTAGATATGTTGTTTTAGATAGTTATACAAATTGATCCACAAAGGGGGCAAATCACAGGGATTTAATATGTTGGTAAGGAGGGCCTCCCAAATATATATGATATTTCTGTTATTGCAATGTCTTATTATGGCCACCTCGTCCCACAACGGGGTATGTTGGTGTTGTAATATCATTCTAGTGAGCTCAGTTTCATTCCTGCCTTCCCTGATAGAATACTGATGCTCTGAAATACGACAAGACAACATTCTAGTTGTCGCGCCAATATAATGGGTGCGACCACCCGACATATTTTCTAATGGGATAGAATAAACCCCCAATCTTTCAAGAATGGAAATAGGATCCCTGTCATTGGACAGCACCTCCTAAGATTTGGCCGTGGGGAAACTGGCAGAAAAACCGCATATCGCCTAAAAATACGGCAAATATGGAGAGTGATGTGACCACAAAATGGTATAGCGGGAAGATCTATTGTGGATTCTTTCAGGAGATGCAGTGTAGTAGCAGGAAAAAGCGATCTTTTTACTTTGTTTAAGATGTAGATAAATTTGGCATTATTGTAGCCTGCCTCATTTACCACACAGCAAATAATAATAAGTTCAGCGCTTGTCGGTCTAGCGACATTTATTTGTAATTTAACGCCTGTATGATAAAAGTTTCTCCTATGAAATACTAGTTGCAGCACATTCTGAAAAAGTGATCTGACATTATTACATCTTTATTCAAACCAAAAATATACAGGCAATATTAAAATATATTTATTGATTATATACAAGTCTTGTCTGAGAGCCTGCTTGAATATAATGTAATTCCTTTCACTTGGAAACAAATTTTTGTTGGGAATTATATGATAATAAATATGATAACAATTAATCATGATAACATGATTGGACTAAACTAATATATGTATACAGTAAGATAACCCTGATAATATTGATAAACAAAGTAATTACTATTCATACAATTCCAGACAATATACAAGCTAAATACCAATATACATATTATAATAATAATATACAAATTTAATTTAATTTCAATGCTCCCATGGATGATCTTTGTACACAATCCAAATGTGGAAAGGACCATTCCTTTCCATTCCACTCTCTCTTTTCTTCCTTGAGCATGATGACCCTCTTTGTCTGATGATCTCCCTTTCTTGGTCCAATGGTTACCCCAGACGAAACAAAGTGCATTGAGGTAAAGGAAAAAGATGTCGTCTCCCTCAGTTCATCTGGTTTTATTCTCCTTTTCCTTCTTTTTACATGTCACACATAATTTTCCTCCAATCAGAGTGCTTCACAAAGATGATTCAGTTGACATTTATTAGTCGCATACCTGGCAAACCGAGACTATTATCACCACTGGTAATAATGTCTAAATGAAGCACAACAATGGTTCAGTTTGGAGAAATAAAATATAAATAAAATAAATAAAAGAAAATGAACATGAGATGGGAGTATCACAATAACTTCTACTACAACTTTGTATAGAACCTGCAGGTAACTGATCAAGACAGTTAAAAACACTCATTTTAAAACAAATTCTGTTTTAGTTTTAATTAAATATTAGTGTCTTGTGCTTCTCATAATATTTTTATGAAACATTTATATTAATGAAACTAAATTTTTTTTCTTAGGTGAACAACTTACTTTACTGAATACCTGTATACTCCATCTAGCATATTTCTTATTGGCTGCTATTTCTGCTGTATTTATTCATGCTCCTTATTTATCAAGAATACTTCTACTGTTTTTAGTACCTTTAAATGCAGTTTTAGAAATTAAAAATGGAAGATTTTTAGATTTTTTTTCACTTACTGCAATTATTGTATTTACAACTTTTGGTAAGTGTTCTAGATCTTTTTTTTAAGTTTAGAATTTAAAAAATGATAAAATAAAAGTAAATGTTTTAAAATTTAAAACATTTTGATGATGATGATAATAATAATAAAGTATTTATATCTTTTCTTTATATTTCAAATGCTTTAAATGTTTAAAATAATATTTAATACTATTTTATAATAATGTTGATTTTTATTTTTTATATTATTATCCAATATAATAGATAGAATGAAAGAGTAGGTGTTTGGAGCTCTCTATAGAAAGAAATGTTGTGCAAATCTCAACCAAATTTGGTATATATGTACTGTCCTGCATATGTGGCTTTGAGTTTTGGGAAAAACATTTTAATTCAAAATTCAGCCACTAGTGCAAAATTTAGAGCTGTTGTCTTCTTAATGCTCACATTATGTAGGGCTTTTAATGAATTTTAAATATAAAAAATGCCAAATTGTCTATTTAATTATTAGCATTATAGCCATTTCTAGCCTGATAATATTCGGCTTTGGTTGTTGTATAGCTTTAAACGTATCGGGCGTAGTAAGGATGTTTGATGATATAAAATATGTCTTAAAATAACATTCTAGCACTCGGCAGATAAATTGTCTGCAACCTTTATGCAAGACAGTTCACCATCGCATATTGTATTAAATATGCAAGCCATTACTACAAAATTTTTCACATGCATTATTAATGATCATTTCTAATGTCAGAGCTACCACTGTAAAGTACTATTTTATTTTTCCGACTTTTCCAACGATTATCGACACTACTGTGTGCCGGAAATAGCCGTTCCCTAACGGGTACTTTACGCGGATTCGTGTTAGTGTGCCAGGCCTGGACTTTAAGCGTGCACCAAATTAAATAATGACAAAGTTTGTCAATAACAAAAATCAAATATTTAATTAAACTTCTAGTAATAAACTATATACAGTATTTAGTAAAAATCAAACAATAATTTATTCAATGAAATTCAACAAGAATCAACCTGACAAAACTCAAATCAATCTATTTCTAACTTAATTCTATTCCCCTTTGGAATTCGACAAAAATCAAAGACTTAACTTATAAACAATAATTCTTATAAATTAATGGTCCTAATCGTCACCTCAATATACTAGGAACCTATTTCCTCAAACTCTCAAGACTTTCTATAATTGTCGATCCACAAATCGAATAACTTCAAAATAGCCTTGGAACTATTTGATCCTATCGGACACCTCTCTCGTTCACTGCTATGAAGCTCACCAAAGCTCGTTGCTATCAGGAGTTCACCTCGTTCATCTTCACTTGAGACTCGGGATTTATAGTGTGAGGTGACGTCACAATTCTGAATGAGATCACTCTCTTCATTTACATACTTAACACTAACAATAAACTTTTTTCGTTTGTCTGGCAGCCTATTTTCCGATAATACTCGCTAACCTTTTACATTATTCTTTTTGACAATTTTCGGGATGTTTTTATTCTTTAAGGTTTAGCGAGTCCCTAATTCATGCTTGTGGGGTCTCCCCCCCTTTTTCTCGGTGCGGACTTACTTTTTTCCGCTCGGGAAGCGCAAGTGTGCGCAAGTTTTTCTATGGCGCTTTTCTTTTGTCGGTGAGTTGGTTTTTTTTTCTATTTTTTAAGTTCCTAAGGTGAATGGTGAGGAAACCTTCGTCCTAACAAAACATAAGCCCCAAACAAAAATAGAATAATAAGCAAAATAAAAGTAAATAAAAATAACGCTCGGACTTGGTTCCTTACACCACCATCACCAGCTCTGAACTCCCCATGACTTTTGGCTATGTAACTACCTAAAACGTCTTATTTATTAAGGTAATGTTGCTAACTTAGTTATCTAAAATATAGAATTTCACAACTTGTGTGGCAACTCCACACAGATCAGTTGCATTTCACATTGAGTGTGTTATGCAGTGAGTATCCTCCATCCCTATGCAGTTTTTACAGCATAGGGATGAAGGATACATAGAGCCATATCTTTGATTTAATTGTCAATTGCACATTGCATATCTGTAATCATATCTGTAAGTAAAATAAAATTATTGCATTTTGTTTCTTAGCTTCTGAAATTTTTTAGAAAATGTATATAATATGCATATTGAGACAGCAGCACCAAATTTTGCTTCAGTAACTAACTTTTGAAGTAAAATTTTTTCTGAAAATCAAAATCACATACTTGGGACAGCATGTTATTAAATTTTGTTGAATTTTGTCCAATAGTTATTTCTACAGAACTCATATCACCTGCTTTTTAATTATGATCACTTCTGTATAAATGCAATTTGTGATTTAACAGTTAAATGGCTTCATAAAGTTTCATTCTCATAGTACGAAGCATTTTATACTTTTTATTCTAATAGAGTTTTGTTTTGAAGCTTTTCTGTTTCACTGATTTTATTTTATTCCAAAATTTTTGAATTGTAAATGAATTTCATTCTCAAATGATTTTATAAAGTTAATTAAAATTAATTTCATCAAAACAAATCACTTCAAGTTTATCTAAGAAGTTACTTTTTATTATTAGCATTGAGTGCTTTCAAGAGATTAATCTCAAATCACCAGAAT